>NC_043005.1:82876979-82926979 GCF_006345805.1 Octopus sinensis | reverse complement strand
TTTCATTGTTCCATACAGCGTATGAAGAAAGGATTTGCTCTCTGTACCCAAATTCCTTACTTCAGCTAAAGAGACTGATATGTATCCAAAGAGATTGATATGTATCCTGTTGCTCCAATAATAATATGTCTGACACTAAAAGTGTATCGTGGGTCCTGAGTTTATCAATGGTCCATAAATGTCCTCTTTCTCTTGGATTTTTCGAACCGCATTGGTGTCGAGATAACTGCTGATTCTCACAACCCAGCACTTTTCCTAATGATCCTACACTACAATATCTGGCCATTGGTTTTTGAACTTGACGGCTCTTAATTTTAAGTTCCACCGATATTCTTTTGACCCATCGGTATTGTCAACTTCGTGTGTAGGTGTTTTCTTCTTTGTTATCCTTTTCCAGACCGTTCTGACCACTGCGTCATATCTCATAGGTAGATAATATTAGGAAGACATTCTGTCTCAGTTGCTAGTAATGTGCTGTCTTCAATCTTGCACAGCTTACATTTGTTGTCTGTCAAAGTTTTCTGCATTTTGTTTTGTAGGTACTCGGTGGGGATCACTTGATGTTAAATTATATTCATTTATATATAAACACATCCATGTGTCGGTATTAATAATCAAGATGTCGCTACCAGTATCTAGTTGTAATTTAATATTCACCTCGTTTACTTTTACACATACAAATTTCCTCATTGTTGTGTCGCTTCTACTTTCCGTTGAGAAAAGTGTAGAATTTTTATGTTCGACCATCCTAACTTTGGTCTGCAGTGTGAGCTCTTGTGTCCTACATTTTGGCCACTGTAAACCTTTGAGTTTTGAAAGGACAATCCTTCCATAGCAAACGAATCCAGAACTCAGGTTTTCTGAAACAATCGTACATAAAATAACTGTTGCAATAAGTAAATGCAAAATTCACATTAAAAACATGTCACATAGGTTTTGACCACTAAATCTTTGTACTTTCCCGTTATGACTGATTTCAAATTAAAATACATACAAAACGCAATAAAAATTGTTTACTAAGAGGTTTGGTTTCCTTTTTTATCTTTTAGGACCCAGGCAATGCAAGAATAATACAGGTTATAGACACAAACGTCGAACAAAAAGTAATTTATTAACATTATTGGCAAGAAAAATCGTATATATCGTATTTGAACGTTTAATCTCAATAGAAATGGTATCAGTATAGAATGTTTGGCGTCTCTATTAAGTTACAATTCAAAGCGATCTAGACTTGCCAATCACATTTTCATTCTCCTTTGACATAAGTACAGCGAAGTTTACTGGAAACCATCTGTGCTCATATCGTATTAACATCAAGTGACATATATATATATATATATATATATATGGTGTGTGTGTGTGTGTGTGTGTGTGTGTGTGTGTGTGTGAGTGTATTTATGATTTATCTAAAGGAACAGTGCATTATACATACATACATACATACATGCATACATACATACATACATACATACATACATATATACATATATATATATATATATATATATAAAACGAATCATATGCTTTCGTTTGTATGCATGTATACATGAATATCTATATCCATATATGTCTGCATGTCTGTAGTTTTATGATTAAATATTCATATATGCATCTATACATATATATATCTGTGTGTGTGTGTGAGTGTATACACACACACACACACACACACACATATATATATATAGACTCGCACATATACATACATAGACGCACATATATACGTGTATATGTGGACTCACACACCCAGACACACACACACACACACACACATACACACACACACACACTCATGTATGCCCGGAGTGTATGCATTAGTGAAATATTTGAGGAAAAGAAAAGAAAAACTATATACAGAAAAAGAAAAACTATAAAAATATAAACCTGTTTTGTATTTGAAAAGCGACAGCATGTCTCTTTTCGGAACAATTGTATTGATGGATGACAGCAAAATCTTTAATCGTAGCTGAGGTAAAATCCACTCGCATCTGATGCTTTTCGCTAAAAGGAAGTGAATGCAGTTTTTTTTCTTTTTAGATTTTCAGTGTGCAGAATACAATAAAACTTCCTTCTTCCTCTTTCTTATTTTCCAAAACTTTCATTTTGATAGTTTATTAAGTATCTGTTTCATAAGGAGTGTTTCCAAAAGATTTTTTTTTCTCACTACAAGTGAAATAATTTTGGAGAAAACTTTAAAATTGAATTGTTAAATTAAAACAAAAATATTTTTTTTCTTTGGTAGAGTCATGTTATAATCAACGTTATTTAACTATTTATTCACTATTTTCTTTTTGGTACTGAACATTCTCTGATAGACGCCTTCATGTATATCCTCAATGCCGTATTGTTGACAGTCATTAGAGCGTCACTATATTCTGTATACCTCTCTCTCTCCCCCTCTCTCTCTCTCTCTCTCTCTCTCTCTCTCTATATATATATTTCATTTTCATTTCATTTAGTTTTAGCTCACGAGCTGTGGCCAGGCTGGGGCACCGCCATTCGGTGTTGCTTTATGATTTTTCTTCACGAATGCTTTTTAGCAATTGACATTTGGTGCATGAGAGAGTTTGATGCAGCTGCCCTCATCTGCACCACCTGCCGTGAAGTTCATCTGGGACACCTGACAGGAAGAGATGTATATGTACATATATATATATATATATATATTTTATATATAGAGGGCATAATTATACATACATGCCAGGAGGCATTATATATACCTGCCAAACGCTAAGAGGGACAATCAGTCATTTCTACCAAAAATATTACTAATCCCACCGAATGCAATTTTTCAAAGTAAGACATTTAAAAATATATTTTTTAAAAATATATATTTTTAAATGTCTTACTTTGAAAAATTGCATTCGGTGGGATTAGTAATATTTTTGGTAGAAATGACTGATTGTCCCTCTTAGCGTTTGGCAGGTATATATAATGCCTCCTGGCATGTATGTATAATTATGCCCTCTATATATAAATTAATATGTTCAATAAGAAATAATTATTTTCGAAATTTTTTCTCTTATGAGGTTTTTACGCTATCTACCTGACAATTTCTTGTTAAGTTTTCCTTATTAAGTGGTTGTCCTAATTGCAAAATATATATATATATATATATAATATATATATATATATATATATATATATTATATATATATAATTGATCAATCTTGTACTTTCCATCTGTGTAGGATACATTTTACTGAGGAAGTGATGTAATACCGAAATATAAACGTTACTTACACCAATTCGTTTTTGTAACCAAATCACCTCTAGTTTGCATTGCCTATAATATACATATATTTCTCGTATCTGAACGTATTGGAGGTATTCATTTTTGTTTAATGTTTTCAGATTTTTTAAAGCATTTATGGGGTTGACTTTCGTTACTAACATCTTGGATTACAGTTGGAGAAAGGATTTTATTTCCCTATATTGAATAAGTGAAGTATTAACTTATGTATATTATGTGTTAAGTAGGTTCCTTTGAGATATCTGACTTCCGCTATGTTGGTGGAATGTATAATAAACAACTCTGTCTCTCTCTCTCACGCGCGCACATACTCAGATATATATAATGGTTATGTATGCGTGACTATTGTTGCTACAATGCCACACACACATAAGGGTGCCGACTAACTTACATGAAAATCCAATCTGCTTGATGGCTTTGCCTTTCAACCAGATGCGATAAAATCCGTAGTAGTTGAGTACTGTGGTCGATGTAATTAACTTACCCGCTACCCCGAACTTGTTGTCCCTGTGCTAAAGTTCGAAATCAGTAACACAGGTGGTGTAGTCTGTTACTGTTTTCGGTTGAAGCATGGGTGGGGAAATTCAAAATGTAATAGAATAGGGATCCTAATGCATTTTGAAGGTATTTCTACTGAAAACATATTTGAGAATTATAGATTATACAGAAAACCAAATCCGTTAGCGTAATATCAAGAAACACACGAAAAGATCAGCACATCTCTTAAGCCAATAGTTCCGGTAAGGAAAATCCTTTCATCTTTATTGACTCGTATCAAAAGATATCTTTTGTGAAATACTTCTGATTAATCCTTCTTTGAATATTTCTGGTAAAGAATATCGTTTCTACCAAATCTAATTTTATTCGGGCGAGTTGGTTTCATTTGACTGTTTACTCTTTGATAATTTCGTGAATTATCGCATATGATTTTTTAAAAAATTCCTAATACATATGTGCATATTTGTAACACACACACACACATACAGATAGAGACAATATATATATATATATATTATATATATATATATATATATATATATATATATATATATATGTATGTATATATATATATATATATATATATATACATATATACATATATATATATATATATGTATATATATATATATATATACATATATGTAATACATACATAGATATAGATATATATGCATATATATCTATATCTATGATGTATTACATATATGTAATACATACATAGCTATAGATATATATGCATATATATATATATATATATATATATATATATATATATATATATATATATATATATATATATACATACATATCTACCTACCTACCTACATACATACATACATATATATATATAACCGACAGAGGTAGTATCCCTGCTAGCGATATAAAAAAAGTGCATTTTGAATCAAAGCTAATATGTGGATTTCTCTCATGGTATCTACCGCAGTATGGCTTGTTCTAAAACATCCACATTCAAATGAGAATGAATATATTCCAAACAGACGCATCCGTACACACATTAACATTTACGTACACATAAAAACAAATAATAATACGTGGATCTATCAAAAGGTAAACCGTTAAACGAAGCTCACTCGACGGAATATTACTATATTTGCTGGAGACGATATTATTTACCTGAAATATTCAAATAAGAATTAATCAGAAATATTTCACAAAAGTTATCCTTTGATACGAGTCAATAGGAATGAAAGGCTGTCCCTACTGGAACTATTGGCTTAAGAGATATACAGATCTTTTTGACGTGTTCCTAGATATATGCTAAAGGATTAGGATTTTGTGAATATTCGCTATTCTTGAATATTTGATTTCTGTAGAATTACGTTCAAAATTTAATACAATCCCTAGAAAATTGAAAAAAAAATCTCATAAGATTGCAGGTAATATTTAAACTTTTAGCATGAGCGTGATTCTGGGATGAACACTATCACAGCAAGCTTATCGCGTCGGAAGAGTTTATGTCTGTTTTAGAGCGGATTATAAGCTACCCTTTAATATTTCCTTAGACACATGTAAAGAAGCTAAAAACTTGGTGATTCCTTAAAACAAAATTATCGAATAACCAAGCCACAGTTTTGTTTTTAAATATTGATCAATATAACGAATGTTTTGTTGTTTGTTCCTTCTCGAACCATGCCTGGCTCATAAGGACCGGTTTCCCGGTTTCCTTGATGTCTAGGTTCCCCACCTGGATGGGACGCCGGTCCGTCGCCGGTCCGTCGCAGGTGAGCTGCAAGATGTAGGAGGAAAGAGTGAGAAAAAGTTGTGGCAGAAGAGTCAGCAGAAGTTCGCCATTACCTTCTGCCGGAGCGGCGTGGACTGTCTCTTCATTTTTTTAGCATCGTAGGATGAATTTTAAAAAATATTTAAGGAAGAAATAAAATACTGAAGTGGAAAATTTCTCTCTACACAGAAACAATGAAAAATATTTGACAGAGTTTGGCTCTGTGGCCCTTCAGAAACGTTTGAGTGAGTGATTTTTAAGTTGTGAATCCCTTATTATACATTGTGCTTAGTTATTTAACTCTTAATTTTAACGAAAATTATCTCAAATGAAATAATTGACCAAAACGGAAAGGTTTCATCCCAGAAAATTTAACAGCGATGTTAAAATACCTAAACGGCATTAGCATACAGTAGAGTATGTGTGTGTTCGTTTATTCAGACGGCGATGTGAAGGTGCTGCAGTCTGTGGTCAATGCCTGGCTGCAGAAGGTTGCTGTTAGAAGGACATATGTGTAGCAGAAGGGTTCGTCTACTTGTCAGAAGTAGTTGTCGGAGTATTCCTAGTTTTGACCAGCCCCAATTTCTGGCCTTCTAATTTCTTCGATCCTAATCCTATATATTACTCTATGTCGAGGTAATTCTATATATTACCACTATATCGAGTGGTTGAGAAACACACCAACTGCTCCGTCTACGGAACCAAGGTCCGGGTGTTGTTCATTATCACAGAGGTATTCGGAGATCCTCGTAAGGAAGTAGGGAGGAATACACGTACCAGGTTTCCGAGCTGTCTTGAGGACATAGAAGAAAGCTGAGTGCCGCTACTTTGAATAAACTGTAATTTTTCTCTCATAACATACGTAGTTAATGTCTGAATTTTCCAAACACTTCTGTTTGGGGTGGTGTATTGTGTTTACTTTTCCTTTATGCAAGCTGTCAAAATTTGCCCGTACACACACACAAGCACACAAACTCTCTCTTCCTCTGTCTGTCTGTCTATTATATATACCTGTATATACACACACACACACACACACCACACATATATATATATATATATATATATATATATATATATATATATATGAATAATTGTCTTGGCGTACGCGTGTACATATGTAAAGAGTGTTGGTGAATGTTAGTTATTTATCAATATTCTATTCTTTCTTGCCTGTGACAGTTACCCTTCCTCACTGCATTCTATGTGCTGGTCATTCAAACCTTCACCATTATTTTTGTATTTGTATGGAAGTTTGCATTATAGCTTCTTGGAGATATTTTTTCAGTCGTTTTCTCAAAGCTTTCTCGCTTCTTTCAAATTTTTTTCTCGAGAAATTTATGTATATATCCATTCACAGCTATAGAACCCCATCACGTACTTATACAATCATACATACATACATACATCCATACATAAAAAAATACATATATGCACACATATAAAAGAAGTATATATAAATGCATATTTACTCCCAAATATATATATATATGTGTGTGTGTGTGTGTGTGTGTGTGTGTGTGTGTGTGTGTGTGTGTGTGTATGTGTGCGTGTGTAGTAGTGTGTATATGTGTCTACTTATCCCAAACACTCATACATACATACAAACATGCAGTGATAAACAGACAACTTCCTACATCCAAACGGACTTACTCGTACTGATGATGGACACAGTCAAATACATTAGGCACTAGATTTTTGCAGTTTAGAAAGAGAGGATTTTCTCATCAAGATTGTTGTCTTGTAGGACAATCGACCTGTTATCCCCTAAAATCATACTTTATCATTTTCTGTGGTGACAATGGTGTTTTCAGTTATCTGGAAACTATTTAGAAGAAACCAGTTCCGATTGCAGCTGTTATAAAATATCCCTGGTCATCCGGTTAAGAGATATGGTCGTTTGGTTTCAGCTATGGGACAGATCATTTATCCGATGCTTCTCTTTTATGAACACTTGAATTATAGAGTGACATACAGACGAAGTTATGGAAGGCGTTCAAATCACCCAAGTTTCCTAAGAAAGAACAGATATGTAGTTTTCATTTGTACCTGTTTTAAACTCGCAGAGTTTTTTGTAGCAATGGAGATTGAAATAGCTTGCAGTAATTCTCGTTTTGTTTCCTTCAATTCTATCCACAGCTGTTATGAATACTCAATATACAACATCTTTGGTGCGGATGTATCCCCTCGATGGAGAAATAGAATGATTTCGACGGTTACAAGTTGTCTGCTGAGTTACTGACTGTTTGGGAGTAGTTTAAGTTTTAGCGTTATGTAGAATGTGATGGTGTCCACATGAGAATAACTTACTTTACTATGGTGTTGTTGTTATGTATATCGTATAGGTGTGTCGGTTGGAAGTGTTTGTTTTACTTGATCTTCAAAATTTCTGGCTCTGCTTGTGCTAACATATAAGCTATACTGTGTATCAAACTAGATTATATACGTAGTTCTGTTTCATCTCTGGTGTGCGGCTGTAGTGCTGGGGTTGTTTCTCTATTTATCCTATGTCCTTGTTGAATCCGCTTCTTTTTGCTATATTGGCGCAACTCTGTTACGATTGCCCCACTTAACGCGTATATACCAGAGACAAGCCTATTTATATCAGCTACATGTTTCCTAGTTATAACTGGAGTAGCAGAATTTCTATAGATGTATAGAACGCCCGATTTTGCGTGCCCTAATGGTAGGTTTTGCTTCTTCGGAAATATATTGTTATTTCTTGTTAGTTGGTAGACGTTAATTATTGTTAATAATCATATTCCATAAAATACTTCAAATATTGCTATCAAATACTTTCTAAATCTTCTAAATGTAACATCTCATATAATCTTTAATTGCTAATATCCTCACTGTGAAATCCTACGACAAAAAACATTAAAACACCATAAAGCCAACAGAGCTGCAGCAGCAGTTATAATTGATTGCATCAGAAAATGTACCCTGCCCAAAGGTGACTGTGGGTTTTTGAAAGGTATCTTCACCCATTTGCCCGGAAACTTAATGAACAGGGAACTGAATATATTCTAGATGCTCAGACTATCTTTGATAAATAAACGCCTTCTTTTAAGGAATGAAAACATTTCTGGTTTTATAAGCAGAAAAATTCTGGATACTCTGACAAGACATACTCTACTTCTGAGGAGCTCCGAAGAATTATTCAGTCTCATGTTCACAGGTCCCGAAAAGGTAGTCTTTCTTTAAATAAAAATATAGTTTCATCCGGGTAAGCCTGAATCAGCTGAATCAGATTCAACAATGTGGTTCGCAAAGACAATGAGAATCGGCCTACCATTATATTTACAGCTAGAGTGATATTCTCTGTACATAGCTTGTACAGTCAATGTTTACTTCATGAATGAGGATTTCTGAGCAACAAGGATATGAATCACCGAGCTTTTTCCAATAAGTATGACTGTGTGTATATGTGTGCATGTTTGTGTGTGTGTGTGGTGTGCGTGCGTGTTTGTATACTTATATATGTATATATATATAAATGTATATAAATGTATATTATATATATATGTATGATATACATAAACACACATATCTGTAGACATATATTTATGTGAGTATATACATTATATATTATATATATATATATATATATATATATATATGGTTAAATAAAAATGTATATATCTATTCATACAAGGCATATATACATACATACATAAAACATATATATATATTGGTGGGTATGTATAAGCATAAATATTTATACATTAATCTTCAAATGCATATATTTATATATGTCCTCAGAGTATATATATATATATATATATATATATATATAATATATATATATAAGAATGAATGTTTTTATATATAATGAACGTGAAATACAGGAAGGGACGAACACGGAACACAGACAAATCATTCGAAGCCTTCAATCTTCAGTCAGACACCGAATCATCATAGCAAATTTCGGCTGTTCAATTCTGATATTTGCTCCAACTCGGCCAGCCCCAAGAAAAAAAAACTAAGCTGTAAGCATTAGATTTCTTGGTAGAAGACAGGAATGTGAACGCACAAGACGGATGTAAATACAAGAGACGAAAACGAAATTGAAAACAGTAATGAATAAACAAAATATATATAACGGTGGTTGTCATACGACTTTAGACCAAATGAGACAAAAACAACAACAACATAGCTGGCGTAGAAATAATTACCGTTTCGGTAGCGGGGACACATGTTGGTCGAGATACGATGGCCAACAGAATGGTTTAAGAAGCAGCAGGTTGCAGGAGAGAGAGAGAAAGAGAGACAGAGAGAGAGGGAATCAAAGAGGGTGGAAGGCAGGGGACAGAATCAGTGACCAAGAGAAAAGGAGAAAGAAGGGATTAAGGAGGATGGGAGTGTGTGTGTGTGTTTGTGTGTGTTTGTGTATGTATGTATATAAAAATGAATACGTATATAGTGGTATATACATATACATACTTACATACCCCCCTCCACATACACACGCGGAAAGACACAGAAACGCACACTCACAGGTATACGTAAAGCTCGCCTCGAAAAGTATCTAAATTGGATTCCTATTATTAAAAATGCACTCCATGTTGCTACTTAAATTCGCCGAGACAATGATTGCAAAATTCAGTTTGTTTAAGTGTGTTTTCAATAAAATCTTATATTCATCTGTGATTGAAAAGGATGGGACACGAACGAAGAAAAACCGAAGAAAAACACAAAAATTATTAGAGAACAGACTAAACAATCATACACAAATATAAAGAATTACATACACATACAAAACAGATATGTATGTTTGTACAGATATATGTAGGCAATTACATACAAACTACACAATTCATTCGAAGAGATAAAATTACAATAGAAGCAAATTGAATATATATTTGTTACAAATTCAAAATAAATTGAATAACGACAAGAATACGTATGACGGATATATTTTTTTTCTTTTACTTTCACAATAATAATACTTATATTATCCAACAACAACAATAAAACTATTGCTAACACTACTACTACTGCAGCTACAGACAACACCACCACTACTACGACTTTCGCCACCATCACTAACAACACACCTACCACCACCATCACCACCACCACCGCCACTACTACTACTACTACTACTACAACTACTACTAATACTAATACTACTACTACTACTACTACGACTACTACAAATATATCAATGTTTGCTAAAATAACTGTAGGCTAGAGTATGTACGAATGGAAAATTAAACCACTTGCAAGAAAGCCATATTTAATCATTTACTCTCTCTCTCTCTCTCGCTCTTTCTCTCTATATATCTATCTACCTATCTGTCCGTCCATCTGTCTGTCTATCTATCTCATTACCCATCGCTGTCTATACATATGCACTCACACGCCCCCCCCCCACCACCACCACACACATCTGCACACACAAATACATTACAGGTTTATCTACTTTGCCTGAATATATAAACATACGTGCGTATGTTTGTATTTATGTGTGTGCGCGTGTGTGGATTTATAGACATATCTTTGTGTGTGTGTATATATATATGTGTATGTGTGTATAAATATATAAATATATATATATATATTCATGTGTGTATATATACATATATATGTACTAATATGACAATATATGTACTAATATGACAATATATGTATGTATATCCATAGCAATATAAATCTATCTATCTATCTATCTATCTATCTATCTATCTATCTATCTATCTATCTATCTATCTATCTATCTATCTATCTATCTATCTATCTATCTATCTATTATATATATATATATATATTATATATATATATATAATATATATATATATATATATATAGATGCACTCAACAGTATACACACACATACAAACACACACAAACTCACACGAACATATGCGCACACACACGTATGTATATGTGCATGTATTTTCAATCCAACTATCCACATTTCTATCTGTTTTTCTGTCTGATTCTCTTACCCTCCCCTTTCTCTCTCTCTCTAATTATGTATGGGCATCTAATCTGTATCCTCCAATGGGATTTTTATGTTGTTTAATACGACAGGCATGGGCTTGAAGCAATTTCGCTGCTGTATCTAGCAGATATGACGACCTCGTATGTGATTTCTTTTTTCGTCTTGATCGATCCAACGGCGACATAAATTTGAGACATTAGGACAAGTTTCAATCGGATTTTTATCCGACAGTTAGTATTCTGCATAAGCAACCCTAAGCACAAGCATATTTCGTTCATTGGCTATGTAAAAGGGTATCAAAGAAACCCGTTATATAGAGGATAGTTTTATGGCACAATTTCTCATAAAACAGGATGATTCTGTGTTGTAATAAATGTAGTGTTTCTCTCTGTATGAAGAACAACACCAAGAACAACAATGCTTTGATGCAAACCCAAGCAGTGGCTCTCATAACTTATGAACCTTTCTGCTTAGAAGTGTTAACATGTACGTTTTGTCTTGGCGTAAAA
Source organism: Octopus sinensis (assembly GCF_006345805.1). Classification (NCBI taxonomy): domain Eukaryota; kingdom Metazoa; phylum Mollusca; class Cephalopoda; order Octopoda; family Octopodidae; genus Octopus; species Octopus sinensis. The sequence goes on along the minus strand of NC_043005.1, from coordinate 82,915,028 downwards.
GATGGGCTACAGCAATTATTTTGCTCAGTACTGTAACTTTGTTTGTCAGTTGCTTGGCCTTAACCAGTTAGTGGCTAATGATGTGTGTATTTCTAATCACGAACAGAAGTACTGGGGGAGCATCATATCCCTGTGTAGGGAGGAATTAATTGGGGCTTGAATAATTCACTCCCGAAAGCACGGGTGCTTCGATCGTCATTCTTAGAGAACCGCTATTCAAGGACCTTTTGAAGAGGATGGGATACTTCACCTGAAAAACAATTCTATCTGCGCCCCATCAGCAAGGTCATGTGCTGTTTATTTTGATATAAGGTCATGATGTAGTGCGCATATCGTTGTGATGTATGTGCCTGGAGTATCCTTACCAGACTGATTGTCATGATGGATATATTGAGCTTCGTATATTTGTATCCTAATGATTTACTTTCAGAATTTATTCGTATATTTGTATCGGGCAATTCACAGTTGAAATTCTGCTGACTTTGCCTTTTACCCTTTCCAGGTCAATGAAATAAGTGCCAGTTAAGCAATGCAATTAACTAAACACCACCTCTAAAATTGCTGGCGTTGTGTCAAAATTTAGTTCCATTTTTTTTTTATTATTGTCCGATAATGAAGTTGCCTGAATGCGAATTTAGGATAGAAACTCATGTTATAACAAATAAAGATATTTTTATATATTCTATTTACAGATATATATTCAAAATATACAGAAAATATAAAGAAATAGAAATTATTGATTTTCAGTAGCCAAGATGATACATTATTGCATTGAAGTTTTATGGAAAGATCTAATGAACAATTTGTTTGAAATTCTTCAGCCTTGATAAGTTGTTGACCTCCTACAAAGTACATATATCAAGGAAACGTAGACACACAATGATAATGGAGAGCATTTAAATGGATACCATTTGACATTGCTGTATGGAGAAATCTAATAAAACATAGTGTTTGAAATATGTCAAATTTCATAGCTAATTGGACAAATATATGTTCATATATACCGTATATTCTAGTGATGTAGAATAACTTAGTTAAAGCAGCAAGATGGCAGAATTGTTAATGCGTCGGGGAAATTGCTTAGCAGATTTTTACATTCGGAGTTCAAAATACAGCTGAGGTCAACTTTTCCTGTCATCTTCTAGGGTTGATAAAATAATTCCAATCAAGTAGTGGGTCAACTAACCTCTTAAATTGTTGTTTTGTGCCTAAAGAAGGTGAACTGGTAGAATCGTAAAGCTATTGGATAACATTCAGATCCCTTTTGTGCATCAGGTACTTGGTTAACATTTCCTGTTCCTGGATTGCAAACGCATACCATTCAAATTGGCGGTAGTAATCCGGCTATTCGTTCATGATAAACTGCTTTGATGATCAATGTTACTATCATCACGGTGCTTTCTACTAACATATCCATTCATAATCTTCTGCTCATGTAGACTCATCCCTTCATCTGATGATACGTTGCGGTAAAGTCGTGCGGATTCTGTGGGCATTCATTATTCGGCTGCAATATTCTTTAGTGACACGTGTTTTTGCTGCAGGCGCCATTGCAAGATATGTTTTCATCTTAGAGACCTGTAACGTTCCTTATCCGATACAGGGGAAACAATCAAATCATTGATGGAGATGTTACTAATCTGGCTTATAGTTTTTCCCTTTTACACAACCAGATAACAACAATTATGCTGACCAAACGCTAACATAAGTCCTTTGAAAATGTTGTAACTATGTATGTATGTATGTATGTATGTATGTATGTATGTGTATGTATGTATGTATGTATGCATGCATGCATGTATGTGCCTCTTCTATTTTTTAATTATTATAACTCTTCCACTGAGGAGGGAGCCGGTTTCCAACAAAGATACAAAGCTCCATATTTTGGATGTAGTCAACACAGACAAATTCACATTTGGAACTTGAGAAATGTCTTACATATTTTTACTCTTCCGCTCACTGATTGCAATTGTACTGTATGAAGTAGCCGGTCGATTTCTCTTTCTGAAAATTCCAGTTTATTCAGATTCTCCTTTAAGAATTTACTAACAAAATGTATGTATGCATGTATGTATGTATGTATTATGTATGTATGTATGTATGTATGTATGTTGTATGTATGTATGTATGTATGTATGCATGCATGCATGTATGTGCCTCTTCTATTTTTTAATTATTATAACTCTTCCACTGAGGAGGGAGCCGGTTTCCAACAAAGATACAAAGCTCCATATTTTGGATGTAGTCAACACAGACAAATTCACATTTGGAACTTGAGAAATGTCTTACATATTTTTACTCTTCCGCTCACTGATTGCAATTGTACTGTATGAAGTAGCCGGTCGATTTCTCTTTCTGAAAATTCCAGTTTATTCAGATTCTCCTTTAAGAATTTACTAACAAAATGTATGTATGCATGTATGTATGTATGTATGTATGTATGTATGTATGTATGTAAATACGTATATATGCATGTATGTATATATGTATGCATGTATGTATGTACGTACGTATATATGCATGTATGTATGCATATATGTATACATATGATGTTGGATTCTCTTGTCTTGAACGACAAAAGAAAGTTCAGTGAAATAAAGCGTTAATCATGTTCTCTGGACACGATTGTGTCTCTTGAAGCCTGCTAATGCTTTGCAAACCTTTTGGAAATTGAAACAATTTTAGGGTGCGGATCATTTACTACGTATTTTCTTTAGCAGACGGCGAGAGATTTTACGAGCATCCGATTTAGAGGATTTAGCTGTTTGTTGCTTTAAAGAGTTCCATGGATGCGTTAAATTTCATACAGTTTAGGGTCCTTATGTAGTATTGAAATGCTTTGGATAAATAGTGTTATATACTTCGTTGTTTCTGGGGTTGTATGTGGAAATATAAAGTAATATTTTGGGATTGGATATGTTGTTTTGTTTGACTTTCATAGTGTCTGTATATCAATTCTTTTTGCACGTTTTATGCCATCATCTATAAGCGAAGTTGAGTAGTGTCTGTCGACGAGTATTTTTTAAAGTTCTTAGAACTAGGCAGATACAGTAAAGCAGGACTCTAAAACAGACATATATATATATATATATATATATATATATATATATATATATATATATGTCGCATGTGAGTGGGTTGAGTCTGTTTTTTAGAGTCCTGCTTTACTGTAGCTGCCTAGTCCTTTTGCAACTCACTTGTGTGCAAAACGTCATGGAGGACAAAGAACTTCAAATACATAACCATGTATCGCTATATTCTTGAGTTGATGGAATATAAGATAAAGTTTACACGCGCCAATCAATCAGTGTGTATATTTGCCTATCAATGTATGAATAGTTAAAAAAAATATCTATTTAAAATGATCGAGCAGATGAGAGGCACACACATTCTGATTTATTGAGTCGAAGGCCTTCTAGAATTGCATTTGTCTGAACTCTTTCATAGGTGAGCTACTGGTGTTTGGGGGTTAAATCAGTTTCTCTTAGCTCAGATACTATAGGAATTGTGCAACTCGACTTCGAGAAAGGAGTGAGACTCGTCATTGTTCAGAACTATCTACATCATTCTAAAATTGTTGAAGGAAATATGAGAGTAACTTTATTACGGTCACAAAATTTGAGCAGCTTGGGAACGTGAGACAATTTCGATATTTCTGTAGAAACAGATCCAAGAGTTAGTAGTCACATGACCTAGTTTACAGATACACTGATGAAAAGATAGGACCCTTAAATTAGTAGACTTATCTTCCTCAAATATCGTCATCTTAGGAAGAATACGGTAAAGGAATTGGACAATAAGGTCCTAGGGAGAAGACGATATGGTTTCATGGGTAATTTGTTTTCACCTTTAGACAACAGTTCCAGCTGGTCAGTGTCGATCTGGAACTAAACTATAAGGAAAATTTCAGGTCATACACGGTTAATTAGATCTACGGTCAAGTTGTGAACATTCCCATTTATTTTTTGATATACATTATTTCCAGCAATACGTTTCGTAAAAGAAATTTAGTTCTTACTTTTAAGATAATAGATTTAGGAGTCGGTCATATTTAGCTGTTATTTCTAGCAGAACGATTAGCGTCATAGAGTTTCCCTCGTTAGCTGCTGGAACATAGTCTTTTACTGTTATTTGTAAATATTTATATTCCTGAAGATTATCGTTCGTCTGTGTTCTAACGAAAAAATAAAGAAAGAAAATGTAAATAAATAAACGGAAAAATAAAAGGTAAGCACAAAAAACAAAACCTATCATAATAAAAATTAAAAATAAAAACTCTTCAAAGTTATATATGTCTAGCTTAAGAAAAAAAAATGTTGAGATGTTTAGCTTAAGAAAAATATTCGACTCTTATTCTATTTTCAGTTTATACTGCACTGAAAAGAGATTGCATTACTAGGCTTAGAATGTTAAAAAATATTTACTCTTGCTAGCTGATTGTAAATTCTATTGAATAGCTTTAGTATAAATGTGGCTGTGTTTTATTTTATGTATGTCTCTGCGTGTGTATGTATACACACGCACACACACACACACACATATATATATCTATATGAGTATCGTATTATTCTCCGTATGAATGTGTTTGCTGTGTTTCCTCTGTGGGTTTATTTATTTTCTTTCCTTTGTATTGTATGATTAATAGAAATATTTTGGAAGTTTTAAGAAATAAGATAACAATGTCACTATAAACGATTAGATTCAAGTGGCTTAAAACAAATTATTTGGAATATAAAAGGTAGATTAGTAACGGGATTTTAGATATGAGATCAACTATACAAACTCCCGTTTAGTGTTTGTTCTGAGGTTTGTGACGGGTTTGAGTTACAAAACAAATCCCTAAAAAAACAATAAAATGTGGATTAAAAAATATAATTTGAGAATTTTAAAGTTGTTAGATGGAACATATATAGTGGCGCTATATTGATTAATTAACAGTATACTCCATATATGCTGTTGATTGAATAAAAGACAAACTTTAGGGTAGGCATCAGATTATGTCTGATAAGAACTTCACATCACAACCTCTTCGTTCCAAATTTGATTCTGATCTATAGCAACTAGGAGATGTATCTTGTACTATATACTTGACAGACAACTTTTGTATTATGAGCAAAATTAAGCAGACAGAAACTGTGCTGGTGTCTGCCGGATTGGATGCATCTGCTTTGTATGCATTATAATAATTAGCCGTCTCCTAGTTTAATTCCGTTAATTTGCCCTTACATAATTCAGTTTGGAGAAAATATTTGAATAGAAATCTATTCCTCCCCTCATTGGCAACGGAGTATATGACCATTTCTCTTTATCTTTTGAATATATCATTAAAAACAAAATCATCAAACGCAAAAATTGACTCAAACTCAAAGCTTAGAGCAGAATGTTTTGTGCGGGAGGAATGAGATGCGAACAACTGACGCAAAATAAATAAAGAGAGGGAATTCCTACGGAAAGAAGGAGACGCGGTAATTATTAGAAAAGGTACATGACGATAAGAACGAGAAGAAAATAAGGAACCCCGATGTTTGGAAAACCAACGTCGAGAGACGAAGATGTAATAGTGAATTGCTCTTGGGTACCCTTTGCATAATTCATTTTCGTGTTTAGTATCTGGAAAATATTCTGTTTCTCCCATATGAGCATTTCTCTTTCTCTTTTGAATAATGAACCATTTTATATTCATACCCGAGGAGAAATGATTGAAATGAACAGATATTGAATGAACAGATATTGAACGAGGATTGGTGACCGATGGTTATAAGACATACTAACTCAGCAAAACAATATGATACGATTTTGAGTTATTTACTTCATATTAACTCTAGAGAATCCACAATACAGATTCCCTTGATTCTTGTTCCTCACGAGTGAGGCGGATATGAAGTTTGAAAATAAAATGGTTTCATTCTGCTTTTTAATAACGTTAAATAGGTTTTTTTTTACTATTTCAAGTTGTCCAAAACTATAGCAAAGAAATAAATTATTATATGGATGCAAAGACTGTTTGGTCTTCTTGCTCATACAGAGCAGAGTTCCCTATTTCTTTTGGTGGAAATGTTATTTATTAGTTTTGGAATGATTGCACGGCACCATTCACTGTACTTGCATCAGTAGCCTCTCGGATTCACACAGATATGATTCTTTAATTTAGAAATAAGTGTTCCGTGACACAACCCTGTGTAATACAATGTATATATTCATATATATATATATATATATATATATATATATATATATATATATATATATATATATACATATAAGAGGGATGACCACTACGTGGACAACCTTTATGCTAGAAATAGATCTGTTATGGTCTTACCACTAAGAAAGGAGTGTTCTCAAGAGAATTTAGCAAACGCCAGAACGTAAGCGAGCAAGATAAATGAAAAGAAACAAAGCTATAGATTAATCATAGACATGTTCCGCTATCAGCAGTTACGCAATTGTCCGTAGCTCTTCGGTACGATCGTCATTGCAAATATAATTTGCATAACTATACACGAGACGTCCGCATGAGATCGACCATGCATACAGTTCTACCAATTACAATTGGGGTTATCTTTCGAAAGTCCTCGTTTCGGCGCGCTAAAATACCGGGAATAATTCTGCAGAAAATAATTCCTTGCAGTAAATTTTACCGGTTAGAGAACATAGTTATTTAAATTTATATTTAAAATAATAAGGGTAAAAATTGAATATTAAATTTAATTAATATCAATTTAAAACCAGTGGTCTAGCATATTAAAGTCTGAAGGTTACTATATATATATATATAGTAGTACAAAATGTAATAGCAATCGAAAATCGTGGCGTATCTAATAATAAATCTATAAAATCTATAATCTTATAAATAACTCATCTTAGACATTTCTGAATTGATATCTCAAAATTGAGATTTTGTTCCGAAATGTTTAAGAGAATTTCAAGGTGGGAATAAATCAATAACCATAAGATAATAGTCAAGTCATATCAAGTGGGATTATTATATACAAAGAACGATTATACATACAAAGAAGTAATTGAATAGCACTGGCTATTGACGTTTCTGCTACTTCACCATTATATGGATAAGAACTGTTACTTTTTGTCACAAGACCACTGAGTCCAGGCATATGACTGGTACTTGGTACATCGACATCACTGGATTAAGGAACAAAAATCAATGGCATGTAAATGTTTCTTACAACATAGTTTCAAATTTCGGTGTAAGACTAGCAAATTTTGTCAGGCGAATGTTACTTAAATACATCGATCACAGTACTTGACTAATATTTTATTCATTTGATCATAGATAAATTAAAGCAAAGATGCCCTTCGCTAGCTTTGAAGTCAGAACGTAAAGAGGACGAACAAATGCCTTAAAGTCTTTGCCCCACGCTCTAACAATCGCCGCCGTGATGAAATTAAATAATGGTTTCTCATTTAGGTGCAAAGCCAAGAATTTTGAGGATGTTGGTGTAGTCGATACCTTCGATCACAGAAAGGTGATTCATTTATTTGGCAAGGGAGAATGAAATGTAAAGTTGGCCACAACGATATTCGAATTCTGAATGTAAAGACCCGGAAAAAATGCAGTAAAGCATTTTGATACATGTTTAGCTATTTTAGGAAGAGACAATTAGTCGATTACATCGATGCTAGTACTGGAATAACGCTTTATTGTATATATCTCGAAGGAACGAAAGGACGAGCTGTTCTCAGCGGGATTTGAACTTAGAACGGAAAGAGCCGGAACCAATCATGAAAAGAATTTCTTCTCACTCTTTAATTATAATGTTAGCTCGCCGCCTTCTTATTGAATCTAAATAATACGAACCATTTTATTCGGTGCTTTACCATTTCCATAGACCCTCATATGATATATATCACGACTTTTACAAGGTTAGCGCTATCAAATATGACGTACAATGTTATAGACTAACACTATCATATATAGTGAATCTATAATATCTATATTTAAAGCAAACATTTGGGCTTTTTATCATTACAGTAAAATAATACTTTTAGAAAAATTTGCTAACTTAGCACAATTTCTATAAAATTTATTATATTAAAGATGACCACGTAGAAATATATTCCAATGTTCCAACATTTCGCTCGACTGCTTCTCTGTAAAGACAATTACATTTATATTCAATAATTATTAGTCACTACAATATTTCCTAAAGTTAACAGATTTCTTCAAACTTCTCTGTTGGTATATAATTTTGGTCGATATTTTTGGCTTTCCTTAGCTGAAATGTCATAATATTCATGTTAAAAGACGGTTGTTTTGTTCTTTGAAGTATAACTTCTGTAGAACAAAGTTGTACTTGAAATTAAGATTTTCAATTCCAAGTATATGACGAAAGTGAATCGAAAATCACGCTAGTCTAGTCAGTGATACGACAGTACTAACAATGATTTCTATTTTTTTAGTAGACCCCCCCCCCGCCTTCCACAGTTTTAGTTATTGTTGTTTTGTTGTTGTTACCGGTTAGCATCCAGCTGAAGCATTGATCACGCAGTCATGACAGCAATTGCAACAACAGCAACGACAGAGTCACGAGTCACTATCTCCAACAATAGCAGCAATTATAACGACGTGAGTCCCGAAAATAGCCTCGACTGAACCCGCATAATAACCATAACAACCAACAGAAACTCCCAGTATTTCCCTAAGACTAGCAAAACACACTCACATAGGTGAAAAACTCTTCATTCGCCACATCATATCTCCCTGAAGAGAGTCAGAAGATTCGTCGTAAGAAGTTTCTAATTAAGACCGTTGAAGAGCTTCTATAAAGAAGACAGTTGCTTTCAACTGCTAATTACATTTAGTTCAGGTAAGTTAAGGCATAAACACAGCAGCGTTCAGGTAAGTTAAGGCATAAACACAGCAGCGTTACACACACACACACACACACACACATTAGGCAATACTGAGAGATTTTGTTTAAAGAGATAACATGCAAATTTAAGGAAGGGAGCAGTAAGTGTTATTTCCTACAGTTTGATCAACAATGAAATGTTTTGTTGACATGCAGTTGTTGATATGATGATACTGATAATGAAATTGGTGATTTTATCATGAAAAGGCCACAAACGCGCGTGCTCTTACACGCATGTATTTATACATATACATACATGTATAAACATACATACACGCATACATACATATATATGCATGTATGTATATATATGTATATCTATCTATTTATCTATCTATCTGTCTATCTATCTGTGTGTCTGTGTGTGTGAGTGTATAGAGCCCCTAGATCTACGATATCAATTATTTTGAAGTGATCTAACAGTTCTGCCCACTCGCCGTAGAAGAACAATAATGATTTCAAATTTCGAGGCGGGCATGGGGTAAGACGATTACATCGACCTCAATGTTTCACTGGTACATAATTTATCAACCCCAAAAAGGTGAAAGGCAAACTCAGAACGTAAAGACAAACGAAATACCTATTTCTTTACTACCCAGCAGGGGCTACACACAGAGGGAATAAACAAGGACAGACAAAGGGATTAAGTCGATTATATCGACCCCACTGCGTAACTGGTACTTGATTTATCGACCCCGAAAGGATGAAAGGCAAAGTCGACCTCGGCGGAATTTGAACTCAGAACGTAACGGCAGACGAAATATCGTTGATCATTTCGCCCGGCGTGCTAACGTTTCTGCCAGCTCGCCGCCTAAATAATAATAATAATAATAATAATAATAATAACAACAACAACAACAACAACAATAATAACAACAATAATAACAATAACAACAACAACAACAACAATAATAATGATAATAATAATAATAATAATAATAATAATAATAATAATAAGAATAATAATATTAATATTAACATAAATAAGAACAATAATAATAAAGATGGACTACAGCAAATATTTGGCTCAATACCACAGATTTGCTTGTCAGTTGTTTGACCATAACCATTTGCGCATGTCCCTTAGTGGTTGACGATATGCGCATCTCTTGTCACGAGTAGAAGTAGTTGGGGAGCATCATGCCCATGTGTTGAGAGAAATTCTTTGGGGTTTGAATAATTCACCTCCGGAAATATGGGTGTTTCGTTCAACGTTCTTAAAAACCCTTATTCAGGGACCATTTGAGTGGTATGGGCTACTCGACCTGCAGAAAATTCTAACTGGGTCCCACTTGCAACTGTCATGTGCTGTTTATCTTGATATGAAATCATGTTTCGCACATATGATTGTGATGTATGTGTCTGGTGTACCCTTATGAGACGAGTAGTTATGATGGGTATACTGGGCTTCGTGTATTTTACCCCAGTGTCAGTTTGATGACATGCACTGCTCTCTCACTCAATAATAATAATAATAATAATAATAATAATAATAATAATAATAATAACAATAGCAATAACAATAATAATAATAATGATAATAATAATAATAATAATAATAATAATAATAATATAATAATAATAATAATAATAATAATAATAATAATAATTTCCATACAATACCATCCAATACCAACACTTTCCATACAATAAACATTAGAGCATCACAACAAATCACAGCACATACCCAAGGCACACAGAGCTGCGCTCGGTAGTGAAGTGAAAGCACGCAATAAAAATAAAACTACTGAATAATAATAATAATAATAATAATAATAATAATAATAATAATAATAATAATAGTAATGATGATGATGATAATTTAAGAGCAAGTTTAAATCGGCACTCTACCGATTCCATCAGTTTATTATATTAATATTATTGATATATTTCTAGTGATAACGTGGAATACAAAATATAAACAATATCGCAATGTATATCATGTTTATTTACTACATTTATTTTTTGAGGGGCGTGCTAATACATGATTTTACTAATGAGTTTTGCTAAAAGCTTTTAGGATATGATTTGGCGTTATGTATTATGTGACACTAAATATATTGAATTTAGTTCATGCGAAATGATGCAACGCGCACAAAACATAGAACTAGCATTTAAAAAAAAAAGGAAAATCTGTTAGAAATTGTCACCGAACAGAAATACGTCTGATTGGAAGCATAATGGGGATATGGATTACGTTAATGATACTTGTACATAATTAAGGGTTTCAATTCCTCTGCAGGGTTTTCAACTCAAAGTCAGAACTATCCATTATTTCATTGCCAAGTTAGATAGTAGCAGAAGATCTGTCATTGTTACTTGTAATAGATTGGCACTCTGTTCAGTGAAGAAGGGATATTACCTAATTCACACGATAGAATCTGAGGTCCATATGATTGTCAAGGTAGTTCCAGCACTAAAGAGAGTACAAATTAGGTTGCAAGTACAAATTACAGAGAATACAAGCAAGTGCGGCAGTAATCGTAACTTTTCATTTAATAAATATGGACAAATATGATTTTGTGGTAAAATAGTGGTCAAGTTTTGGAGGCGTTATTTACTTGAACATCATGCAAAAAATCAAAACTAAACAAAAGAACTAGTATATATATATATATATATATATATATATATATATATATATATTATATATATATGTATGTATATATATATATATATATATATGTATATGTGTATATATATATATATATATATATATATATATATATATATATATTTATACAGTATATACATATTAATACCAATCAACTAATAAGTCCTTCCAACAACATGTTTCCGAGTTCAGTTCAACTGCGTAGCACATTTCCTGGATGTCTTCTACTATAGCCACTTGCCGACGAAAGCTTTTTGAGTGGATTTGGTAGACGGGAATTGAAAGGACCTATCGTACGTATATATATATATATTATATATATATATATATATATAATAGAAATATTAAAATAACTAAGTCTCTCTAAAAGAGAACAGCGGCAGCGTTCCCGGAATATAATAGTTATCGCCATACTAATATGGCATTCTTATAAAAATAAGAAAAAAGCTGTCCGCTTATTAGCTCCATGAGGCCATCGCCTTAAGTTAGCTATTTGATACACAAACTGTATCCATATAACCTTCGGTCAAGTAGTGTGGAGCGACTGACCTCCCTTGTTCGAAGGTTATATGGATACAGTTTGTGTATCAAATAGCTAACTTAAGGCGATGACCTCATGGAGCTAATAAGCGGACAGCTTTTTTCTTATTTTTATAAGAATGCCATATTAGTATGGCGATAACTATTATTTTCCGGGAACGCTGCCGCTGTTCTCTTTTAGAGAGACTTAGTTATTTTAATATTTCTACTATTGAAAACAAGTGGATGTATTCCACCGAAACTAGGTAAATAAAACCATCGAACAGAGATTGTCGGAAGCGACACCTACTGGCTGGCTACGCTGCATTGAAAAGGGGCAATACCCCGAAACGCGTCTGTAGCTGCCGGCCAAGTAGTGTGGAGTGACTGACCTCCCTTGTTCGAAGGTTATATGGATACAGTTTGTGTATCAAATAGCTAACTTAAGGCGATGGCCTCATGGAGCTAATAAGCGGACAGCTTTTTTTCTTATTTTTATAAGAATGCCATATTAGTATGGCGATAACTATTATTTTATATATATATATATATATATATATATATGTATATATATATACTCTTTACTCTTTTACTCTTTTACTATTTTACTTGTTTCAGTCATTTCACTGCGGCCATGCTGGAGCACCACCTTTAATCGAGCAACTCGACCCGGGACTTATTCGTTGTAAGCCCAGTACTTATCCTATCGGTCTCTTTTGCCGAACCGCTATGTGACGGGGACATAAACACACCAGCATCGGTTGTCAAGCAATACTAGGGGGACAAACACAGACACACAAACACACACGCACATATATATATATATATATAAATACATATATGCGACGGGCTTCTTTCAGTTTCCGTCTACCAAATCCACTCACAAGGCTTCGGTCGGCCCGAGGCTATAGTAGAAGACACTTGTCCAAGGTGCCATGCAGTGGGACTGAACCCGGAACCATGTGGTTGGTAAGCAAGCTACTTACCACACAGCCACTCCTGCGCTCCCTTCACGACGGCATGGTGGGTTGGGTATGTCGTCAAAATGCCCGTACATACCAGTTTCCCATCACTCAGAGACTTAAGCAAGGATGCATTCTGGCACCAATCTGTTTCTCTTTGTACATGGCCGCCATGTTCAACGAAATCCCACTGGACTCGTCTTCCATGAACATGCGCTAACGGTTGGATTGCAGACTCTTCAATCTCGCACGTTTTCGCGCAAAACCGAGGACCTCCACCATCCTTGTTCATGAGATGCCGTAGAGGGCCTACAAAAGACGGCCATTCTTTACAACGCGGCTTATGAACGCTTCGGGATGCAGGTAAACATATTAAAGAGCAAAACCCTGAATCAACCTGCACCAGGCTAGAACAGTGAACCCTCGAACATTAGCATCAACGGCCAACCTCTAGAAATTGAGCACCTCTCATACCTTGCATGTATTAATCCGATGAGCCCCAAGTGTGAAAAAAACTTGGAGAAGCCACTCCGCCTTCGGTAGACTCAGCAGACGTGTATTCTACAATCACGCGGGTCTGGATAAATATCATAGTCTTCCTTGTCATTGTCCTATCAACTCTTCTATACGCTTGTGAGACTTGGACGCTGTACCACCGTGGCTTCAAGCGCCTTGAATGCTTTCAGCAATCCATGCTACGGTAGTCCCTCAATATTCGATGGGAAGATCACATTAACAACAATGAGGTTCTTCGCCGCGCCTCACTACCAAGCGTTGAAGCTACGATTCTTCGCCTTCGTCTCACGTCCAGTGTATGGAACCCTCTTGTCTCCCGAGGATCATGCTCTTCGGAGAACTTGCAATCGGAACAAGACTCAGAGGAGGCCCAAACTTCCGTTTTAAAGACCAGCTTAAACGGAACCTGGCTCAACCTATCCTCCAGCCATCCTCATGGGAACATATTGCCATGGATAAGTAAAACGCTGGAGAAGAAAGGAGCGTCTTCAACATCCTCGATTCGCATCGACCCTCCTGCGCAAATTCTGCCCACGACTCTTTCACCAACGACTTGGACGCCAAAGCTACATTCGGGACAGACATCTGGAGAGGAGACTGGATGCTCGAATGTGAGCCGGAGCCGACGATATATATATATATATATATATATATATATATCATAATAGAGTTTAGATTAATAAACCTTGAGTATGAACATTGCTTGCTAATGAACTGCATAGCAAAGATGACCCTGTACCTCAGATGATGAGCTGCTGTTTTTACCATAAATACCACATAAATACCTCTTCTCAATAATATGTCCTGCAGAATGATGGCATTGAAAACTTAATAAATAATGTGTTTTGAGTCCTCCAAAGACGTCATCCTTCCTCACATGATTTGGCTTATATAAGAAAGTGACCAACCATGAATTACATCTTAATGGATGTTAGACACTACTAGCCAAGTATTTACTACAGTTCAACAGATTTCGAAATCAGATTTCAGAACTGAGTCGCAAAATCTAATCTCTGGGAGTGTCAATGTTGATCTAAAATAGTATGCACAGTTCAAGCAAATCCTATGGATTAAACAAGCACCATATGTTTGACAACCGATTAGATTTTAAATCAAGGGTATTCAGGTGGGAACTATCTGACATTTTTCAGATGTAATAAACTCTGCTCTCCGTTATGCAATATAAACACTGTACTTTCAAGATATTGTGATATGATCTGAGATGGAGAGCCACAGGTTCTGTTGATCCATAGTGTAGATGAAAATATTAAGAGATTTAGTCTCGAAATTAATGACCTGAAAATTGCATTATACCATCCAATTAGTAATTTCTGTTTGCGTTGAACAATTCAGTTTTGAAAGCCAGTTCTGCTTCATCGTTACCATTCTATATGGAACTGGTTTATATATGTAATACATATGTAACATAAATAACCAGTTTCTTTGGGTTGCTTTATGTTTTTAAGCATGAAGTCAATTCTTGTATTAGCATCATAACTACTCTATCTTTTTTGATGACCTAGAATATCTAGTATTACATTATCCAACTTGTCTTTTTCATTGTTAAAACTGTAAGATGCGCTTAGAGAGACACTTGCTTGTGAATTCGAGCAAATTCTTCATATCGTTATTTACACTGCAATTAGTTTGTAAATATCGGTTTCAAATTTTGGCAAAATGCCAACAGTTTCGGTAGAGGAGGTAAGCCGATTACATCGGCCCCCATTACTAAACTGGTGCTTATTTTTATCAGTTCCGAGAGGATGAAGGACAAAGTTAACCTCGGCGGAATTTGAACTCACAACGTTAAGGCTGGCAAAATGCCGCTAAGCATTTTACCCGTCGTGGAAGCTCGCCACCTTAATTAGTGAGTAAATATCAAAACGAATGTATCATTGACAAATAGCTTTTTAGATCGTAATGCCGAGGTTAAATATTTTCGTCCCCGGCTCACTTAACATTTAGCGTCACGATGAATACAACTTTAAAACTGGAGCAGGAAATCACATCAATCAGTTGATAATCGCTTGCACCATCAGATCAACTGAAAAAAAGATGATCAAATGATCAGTCGATAAATATGATGTATTAATCAATAAGTTTTTATCTAACCCCAAGTCAGCTGTGATCAATTAGACCAACGGCAAATGTCATTTTAGCCATGATTATGATGTCGACTATTTCTTATGAAAACACTATACATCGATCGATACGACCCCAGCCTGTAACATAATAGTGTGCGATGAGTGAGGTTTGACTACTATTTCGAGCAGATCGAATGAACATCTAGATGCACAGTTGACGGCTTGATAAACGAGCAGTTACAAATATTATTTCGATTTTTAATGACAAAATTAAACTATGTATAAATATGGGCTGATATTTTTGAATAATTTCATGAGATTCTGCATACAAAAAATGCAATTTTGGTAAATCTAATTCCAATAATTTCTAACGTTTCTATCATCCCATTACTACATTTCCCATCTTTAAGACATGCCATCTCTATTTTACTCCAGTAGCGGCACAAGGCTTAGTGGTTAGTGTGTTGTATTCATGATCGTAAGTTTGCGGTTACAATTCCTTAACGAGCGATGCGTTGTATTTTTGAGCAAAACACTTCATTTCACGTTGCTCCAGTTTATAAACCAGGTAAAATGAGTTATCATGCGACGAACCGGTGACCCTGTTCCAGGGAGGAACACATACACAAGAGAAACTGTGAATCTGGACCTATGGTCCTTATAGAGCAATTGGACTAACTATACAAAATATAATCTGCAGAAGAAAATTATCTGCTACCCTAATTCTGTTTTCTCACTCGCTCCGTAATTTCTGCTTCGTTTAGAACACAGGCTTAGACATCGTTAGAAAATGGCGTTACTTAAATTCAAATTATCACGAAACCCCTGACTATTCTCTGCAATACCTTAGTGTATCGTGACGTCCCGGTGAGATGTTTCTACTTTATCAATTATTTCTTCGGGTGTTTTAAAGGTAAGCTTAAAAAACCGGTTATGGTACGTGTTATAATTACACACCAGTTAGAAAGTGGACACAACATGATCAATATTCATGAGTATATATCCAACAATCCACTTTAGTTTACCTTATGAGATTTATTAGTATATTGTCAGAGTGTAGTATAACTTTGTTATATATCATGTGAAAACGGCGACGATCTGGCGGAATCGTTAGCACCATGGGAAAATGCTTAGCGGCTTTTCGTCCTTCTTTATGTTTCGAGTTCAAATTCCGCCGAGGTCGACTTCACCTGTCATCCTTTTGAAAGTGATAAAAAATGTCCTAGTTGAGCAATGGCGTCGATGTTATTGACTTCTCTTTGGGCTTACTGGCCTTGTACCAAAAATTTGAAAGCAATATGCATAATGCAAAGAAGACACTCCGAAGCTCTTTCACCGAACGTCATTAGTTACGATTGGAACTCGTAGATATAAAGATGATTAGACAGGTCTAAACTGAACAGCAAGCAAACCAGTTTCACTATCAAGCTAAGGTCAGCGCTGCATCTCCTTTTACAGATTTGTGAAAACAAATGAACTGTAGCTTAAAACTATTATAAACATAATCGAACTTGCTCTTATAATTTGTATTTTCGGAAGAGAAAGTAAAATATCACACCAAATCTAAAGCACACCCTATATGAAATATATATCACAAATATTGCAGTAATAAAGACACTTTAACTGTTTAAAAATGTTCATTTTATGGGATATACTCTCATGGAATTAAAGTGAAAGATTGTGAAAGAATATAAATACTGACATATGGTATATATCATTACGTGCTCTTGTTTTTCTCAAATACTTTTATTGTTCTATATTGTAAATCATATGTTTTATACATAAATAATTAATGCCCTTCATAGAAAAAACAAAGTAAACACTATATATTGACTTGGCTCCTGAAATTTATGATGTTTTTCTAGAAAATTAGTTTAGGAATATTAAATTCACGGATAAAAAATAGAAACATTGTTGGCTTTTGTTCTCTAAAATAGAAAATACTCGTAGCAAATGCATTAGAGCTAATTGTAATTAATTCTCTTTTATTTTCAATCTGTATTATTGAAGAGATTAAAGCACAAACAAGGTAATGGACAGTAAGCCATTCTCCATTTTTTCCAAAGATCTAATTAAAAATATTTAATTTTAAGCATATATCTATTTCTGTAAGTGGATATTGAAAGTTGAGTGCAGTGTATTACACAGTTTTGCAATATTGGCGAATATTGGCAATGCATAACAATACATGATAAAAATGAAAAATACAACACTTATAATCCCAAAAATATAATAGCGTTCTATCTCGTTATCTTCCAGACTATCAGATGCCTTTATACATCGGTGTTATTAATGCACTTCCTTTTATTGTGACCTCATTCATTTCAGAACGAGTTTTAAACTACGTCATCTAAACATTGTGTGTGAGGCCTTGCGATAGCTCTCTTCCACTCCCTTGAATGCCAATGCTGCACGGGTCTACCTGATCTCTGTGAGACGTGCAACATGTCCGTGGGATTTGTGTTATTAGCATTCCTCTATCAAGTTGTTTTCTCTACTCTATTCTAGAATCGAAATTTCGAGAACATTTGTAGAATGGTGTTCAGAATTCCATAAAAAAATAAGAGGAAAGGAACACAACTCCAATATTATCAACTAGCCGAAATATAAAAAACAACAAAGTTGATAGGTTCATCTGCTGATGAGAGTGGATGGAGTATTTAAAGACAGTGGGTAAAAATAGCTTATGTTTCGGTCAGGGTTGATTCAAATCAATCGTAAATATTTTCCACCTCTTCTGATGCCGTTTTTTTCTAATATACCAAATTCCAACCATCCGAAGTCATTGGGATGGATTAATCAATGATCGATATCTGTCATCACTAAAAATGAAACAAATGAGGGAAAATACTAAGTGATTAATATATTTGCTAGAAATAACAATCAAATTCCATCCATTCAAAACTCACTATTTTTAATAAGGGAGGACACGTTGACAAATATATCTAAGATATGTACCAAGAAGAGATAGTCGTGGCTGGAATCTCTTTGGTCATATGTCTCCTCATACAGAACTGATCGGTGAAACAAACACAACAATAAACAACAATCTATGACAACAATAACAGCAACAGCTACTACGACTAACTCTGTTTAGGAATAATGCATGAGATTAATAAATATTTATAATCCTTTAAAATGTCTCTGAGTTTCTAAATGGAGTTTGCGGTGCAGGTTTGATTCCCTGCTGAAAAGATTCACCGACTTTATACGTCGTTTTTATTATTTCTTTGTAGTAAAATGCAACAAAAGGTTTCCGGAATGAGTGGCTTCTCTGTTCTATACACATTAGAGTACTGCATGGAGACGAAATCCTCACTGATGTCACAGTGTTCCGATTTTAGTTTCGGTGCATTTATATTCGAATTTATGAGAAATTGGAAACGCAGGAAATGGGAAAGAAGAGATTATTAATCAATCAAATCACAAAACTCGATTTATATTTAACAAACCGACTGTTGTTGTTGTTGTTGTTTAGTCGCAGGTGGGCCTGGCTCTCCGTCGGTTGCGACGATGAGTGTACTAGTTGATATCGTCAACTGAACAACCTAATCCTGAAATTTACGTGCAAGTGGCTGAACACTCCGCAGACATGCCCTTAACGTAGTCCTTGGGGACATTCAGCGTCTCACAGTCTGACAAAGCTGACCGTTTGGATAACTGGTACAACTTATTTTCGCCAGGTGAGTGGACTGGAGAAACATGAAATGAAGTGTCTTGCTCAAGGACACAACGCCGAGAATCGAGCTCAAGACTTTACGATCGTGAGCCGAATAAACTAACCACTAAACCATGCACCCAAGCTGGCCAAGTTGACCCAAGGTAATTTCTGAAAGAAAAATTTCCACCTTGAAGCCATCTGAAGGATAACCTTAACTAACATGCTTACAATACCTGAGCTTGAGTTAAGCGAATTATCGGTGCTAAATTCAGCAGTTCATTCAATTGGACAGGACAATTGCTGTTGTGGTTATTGCTGTTGCTTACCACCAGGATAACACTTTCAAAGAAAGTCTGTGATCATCCAGTTTTCTTTATCATGTTAATATAGATACATACAATCGTACATAAGTTCATACACATATGAACATATGTATGTGATTGGTAGCTTCTCGTGTCCGAGAAAGTTACTCAACCAATTGCTGTACATGAGCTGTATGGGAGAGCACGTGGCTTAGTTGTTAAGGCGTTGCACCCACGATTGCGAGTTGGTGGTTTCGATTCCCACACCTGGAAGTGTGTTCCTGAGGAAAACGCTTCATTTCATGTGATCACTTGGACATCGTCTGGCGTATGGAATACCGTGCATGTCTACTGAGGATGTACATTTGTTGGCAATATTTAGCTCATGCATGTATGTATGTATGTATGTATGTATGTATGTATGTATGTATGTATGTATGTATGTATGTATGTATGTATGTATGTATGTATGTATGTATGTATGTATGTATGTATGTATTTATGTATGTATGTACGTACGTACGTATGTATGTATGTATGTATGTATGTATGTATGTATGTATGTATGTATGTATGCATGTAACTCGAGTCAATGCGGATCTCTGCTGTTACTTCAGAGAATTCAAAACGTGAGCCTCCGGTTTTGTTACACGTTGCATATAACAATACAATTAGTTAGTACTCGCATAGGTGGTGCTCTAGTATGACCGCAGAAACAAAATAATAATCATGTTTATGACAGTAACATTATTACTATACATGGAAAATGAAACCGTAAGGCCGATTATTTGTTTTATTTTCCGCACCAGTGTTACGTCCGCTTAATCTGTATGTTGCTAGTTATCGTTTTCAATTTAACTCCTTTATTAGACCATAAAGCTAATGAAATACACATCATTGGTTTACGTTGCGTTTTATGAAAGGTAACTACGTAATCTATGTCTTTTGCTCGACTTCACTCGCTTGCTTTAGACAACCAACAGCGATAGAAATTATTAATAGGTTGCATTAATGTGTGTTTTGCTTCTTGCTTTGTTTATTTTCTGAAGGTTAAGAAAATCTACGTGGACTACACGAACACGAATTGATCGCTTAATATCTTAAATTCACTGCTATCGGTTAAACTACTGGGGAAGCATTGCTGCTTGGAAATGTTTATCTCAGACAAATTCTATGTGAAATTTAGTAATCTAATTACAATTTTGTCACCTCTTAAATTGAATCTTTTCTAGGAGCAATAGCTATTATCATAGTTGCTCTTTCAATTATTGTTCTGAATATTATCATTGGGCATCTATCTCGGAAACCAGAATTAAGAGACTTAACTCTTCGCCGTATACTTCTCGACTAGTTATCTAAGAATAGTCACACAGAAATATATTAGGTTCAAATATAGTAATAAAGTAAGTCGTTTATATCGACCCCAGCCATCAACTATTATTTATTTTATCGATTACAAATGGATGAAAAACAGTCAACCTCGTTGGAATTTGAACTTGGAACGTAACGACGAACGGAATACTGTTAAGCATTTTGTCCGGCGTGCTAACGGTTCTGCCAGGTCACCGACTTAGTTGTACAGAAATGTATCGGACGGTGGCGAGAGAGAGTCGTGGAATCGTTCATAACTTATTGACTTACACGTGTAAATTTCTGAAATAAAACTGAAAACTATAATTAATTAAAGCATTTCTTGAGTTAAAGAGACCATTTCCTTCCTTCTTGCGTGTCATTACCGCTTTTTAGTAAGAAATCTTTAAAGTAATTAATTGAAATTGATGAAGAACATTAAAATTTCAGTGCTATCCATTGATATTGTTCAATATTTAATATTCATCATCCCCTTCGATAACCACATATATCCCATAGTGATCAACATTGACTACTTAGCCAGTTCCTGGTCTATTTCATCCTTTGTTCTATACAACAGTGGTGTTTGATTTCGAAGCAATTTGATTGTTATTTCCAGCAGATAGATAGACTATACAGACTTTCCTCCGTTTTTGAAGCGTCATGTACATCGAAGTAGATTATTCGTTGAGGGCACATAACGCTGGAATCGTACGTATGCGGGAGATTTGAAATTAAATAACGCAAACAGGGAGCGAACTCTTGTTCAAAGATATTCAATTAACCGGAAGCATACGACGGTGTAACGTTTCTTTCCCGTTCTCTAATGTTACAAATAAAAAGGAAAATAAATATTTTACAGTTGACTGATTTTTGTCTGAGAATGAAATACTTCAATTTCCAGTCATAGTTTCTATTTTTTGAAATCGAGGCCTTGGCACGCACTTAGTTAATTTGTAAGCTCTGGCGATTACTGCTGCAGAACAGCATAATTCCTGTATTTATCGTAACTATGTTACTTCTTATGAGTTTCTTTTGATTTATATGCGCAGCTCTCAATTCTTTGCCAAGCAGGTTCTTGGACGGATGCCGTGAACTTAACTTAACTTGAATATCTATAGAAAATGTTCGTTCAAAGAAAAATTCTCTTACATCCAATTCAGCAGTAGACTATGCAAATGTCACGTGATTTGCCTGAGAACTATTTTTGTGTGGTTGTATGTATATATATAAATACACACACACACACACAAATATAATATATATGAATATATACATGAATAAATGTACATATGCATATGTGTCTGTATATATATATATATATATATATATATATATATATATATATATATATACATACATACATACATACATGTACCTATGTGTGTATGTGTATATATATATATATATATATATATATATATATATATATATACACATATAGATGCATGTATTTGCATATATACATTTATATATAAATATATATACATATACATACGTTGATGATATCTATATCTATCTATCTTTATGTCTATCTGTCTGTATATCTATATTTCTATCTATCTATCTATCTATCTATCTATCTATCTATCTATCTATCTATCTAATCAACTACTACTCAGAAAAATATCAGTCGTACTTATGAAAAGATAAAACATGTCTTGGCGAGACGGGGAAAAAGTAGCAACACATATAAAACGAATTGTATTCTAAACATTTCTAGACATGTATTTTTCCCTAAGCTATGAGTCTCCGGATTTGTAATTCGAAGCAATGTATGATTCAGTGATTGCACAATATAAGAGATTTGGATAGCTGGCTCCATATGATATCAAAGGATTCTCCAAAATATCGCTTGTTTGAATCTAGTTTTGACATATCAACGCTGAAAATGTTGCTACGCCAAAACCCGTAATCCACAATGACCTAATCTATTTAAACATGTAATCTAACACAGCCTAATCTATCTACATATAAAGATTCCTTGACCGAGGCCGTATGTATTCTATGTTAGCCCTGCATGAGATGACCTATGTTCATTAGTGTTCCAGCCACGGCTGCATATTCTTGTTTTGCATTTCTTTTGTGTTTGTATGAATACATTATTATCGACGGTACTATTCCTCTGTTTTAAGTCTGTTTAGCTTTTAAGAAAGGAAAAACATCTAGAGTTTTTACAAGCAAATCTTGTGAGCATGTAGAGTCTCCCTGTCTTCAGTTTCATAATAAAAGGCGGCGAGCGTATAAGACTGAATAGAGTTTAGTTAGTTTATCTTAAGTGAGTACAAGTTTGTGTTTTTTCTTTAACAGAAAAGGGCATAATTATTTTGAAAATGTCTTTACTGAAAAAAGGACTATACTCGTATTCTTTTCTTAATTGAATATTATCAATCACGATAATCTATTCAATAATCACAATTTAAAGATCAACCATGTTATACTACTGAATTTACCTCAATAGCGTGTCTAATTGATCAACGACAGCAGATAATTGAACCAACCACTATATGCTGTTGCATCAACCATAGTAAACACAGTGTGAAGTCTATTGTATGAAAAATATTGTACTGTCTGTTCAATCACACTACAAGCTATCACTTCACTTGCAGTTTTCTAGGTCAACAACTGTAGAGTCTTTTCGCACAACTACAATGTTGTTTACTTGTACAGTATATTGGATTAAGTACTTTGGAATTTACTCTATATTGTCCATTTACTCTATATTACTCTTTTACTCTCTTTTTTACTCTTTTACTTGTTTCAGTTATTTGACTGCGGCCATGCTGGAGCACCGCCTTTAGTCGAGCAAATCGACCCCGGGACTTATTCTTTGTAAGCCCAGTACTTATTCTATCGGTCTCTTTTGCTGAACCGCTAGGTGACGGGGACGTAAACACACCAGCATCGGTTGTCAAGCAATGCTAGGGGGACAAACACAGACACACAAACACACACATACATATATATATATATATATATATATATATACATATATATGACAGGCTTCTCTCAGTTTCCGTCTACCAAATCCACTCACAAGGCATTGGTCGGCCCGGGGCTATAGCAGAAGACACTTGCTCAAGATGCCACGCTGTGGGACTGAACCCGGAACCATGTGGTTGGTTAGCAAGCTACTTACCACACAGCCACTCCTGCGCCTGTCTAGTAATGTAGTAGACAATATTACTGTGTAGTGAATCATTGTATTTTACTGGATCAACTACAGTGCGGTTTATTGGGTCAGTTACATAGGAGTTTACTTTAACAATCGCAATACAGTCTAAGACCAGCCACCGAAAGTTGGGTGTCCACAGCAATCTACTTCATAAAATATTAATTTTTATATTAATATTTTTCTCGCATGAAAGGAATGGAAAGACAAATGCAAATGAGTTCACTTCAGATATGATTGTATGGTTAATTGATTGCTTGGCAACTATATTGTTTATGATTCGAATCCATTGCACAAAGTATGGGCAAGTATCAGTTACCAATCCTCAAGTTTGACCCGTATATTATTAGAAGAATTTGGGAGCTGCATATTTTCCGGTAGCCTGTGATATATCTCGATATATTTATGCCTATGTGTGTTCATGAGTGTGTGTATTTGTTTAAATGACTTTGTGTGTGTGAGTAAGTACGCATGCGCGTGTATGTGTGTGTGAGTAAGTGTGTGTGCGCGCGCGCGTGTGTCTGCATGCCTTTTGCTAATATTTGCTTACTGATAATACCAGCAATCGGCATAGGACATAAATGCCATCAAGAAGCTGAAGAAATGATGTTTTATGATGATAGAACCTGTAGCCAACGGTGCTTCTGGAAAAAGATAGAAATTGTAATAGAAAATGTATATATAAACTATATACTATTCCAATGTAAACAAGATCGTATTGCGATTTGAATTCAGAATATAGAAGAGCGAAAGTAGATGTAGTGTATCATTTATCCAGGTATTTTACTGTACCTGTCCATCATCTCCACGTTTTGTTTTCTTCCAAATGTTGGATGAAAATCAAATAGTTTTCTCGTGCCGACATATCTTAACAACTAGGATAAACTGTTTTCATGATATTTCCGATTAAATAGATAATGTAAAGTATTAAATATCGAACAGGGTTTTAATTTTTGTCAGTAAATATATTGCACATAGCACAAGCTAGAAACATGCCTTGTATATTTTTATCATGAGCTGCACAAATAATTAGAAAATATAGCACGCGAACCATAAGCTTTGGCCTGGCTTTCGTTTTCCGCACATACACGCAACATGGACAAATCATAGAGTTCCATGCCATTTAAGTCTTATGGCGTCGAAAACTATCTTCTTAGTATAAATAATCAATATATCATTTGCAAACGAAAAGAAAAAATATAATGTTTTTGACTTTTCCACATAAGACAAGTGATATCTAAATTTAGCTGCATGACGATAATCGAAAGAATTTTGGAACTGAAGAACTAAAGAACTAAAGAGGATTCATGAATTATGTGTAAATCAAACGTATGCAGAATACAGAAATATTATATGCATATATTTTCTAGTATGTGTGTGTGTGCGCGCGCGTATATGTTGTGCATCTGTGTGTGCATGTGTGTCTGTGTGTGCATGTTGTGTGTGTGTATGTGTGTATATGGGGATGATTTTTATATGCCTTTTCATATATCTATATAAAAGTGAATGCATATCTATCTATCTATCTATCTGTCTATCTATCTATCTATCTATCTATCTATCTATCTATCTATCTATCTATCTATCTATCTATCTATCTATCTATCTATCTCTAACTAACTAACTCTCCCTCTCTGTGTATATGTATATATATATATATATATATATATATATTATATATATATATATAATATATATATAATATATAATCAATCAATATAGGGTGGCAAAAAATTTTGTAGAATTTTTTTGCCACCAGCGCCTAGTGGGAAAAAATTAAATAGTCATAGACCATTTTTAAGTTCAACATATATATATATATATATATATATATATATATATAGAAATTCGGGGTGAGTACTTGATAATTATAAGCACCTGTGTATACCGTCTGGTGGTGTAGGTGGTGGAGTATATTGATCAAAATAAAATAAAAACATGATGCGAAGGATTCAGCGGTACATATGTTTCGGGCCTTTATTAGACAGATTTATAACAATGCATAATGTATGTCTGTGGCCTTCTTCAGCCGCGCACAACAGCTTCCACAAGGACATGTGTTACATCAAAAATTCTTGGTTGGGGATGCAAATCCTCTCATTCACGTACGACATAATGCGGCAGCAGCATAGAATTGAAGCGTCCATCTCTTTCTTCTCTCAATGTAGAATGAGGAAAATTAGATGTTGAGGTAATGTAAATAAATAAATACATATATAGAGGGTGCGTAAGGTATTTGAGAGCATACTTTTTGGGGCTCCTTGCTGCGTTTTTTGCTAACTGTATAAACTTTATTTCAGAAAATAATAATGGCAGACTACTCAAGAAATGAAGAGGCATGCTGTTGTTATGATTATAAAGGCTGAGCAGAGTGATTTAGAAATAACTCAATTTTTAAAATTTGCCTGATCTATCGTCTACAAAGTTTGTAAGAAGGTAGAGACTGAAGATAGTAACGTATCATAAGTATTATAAGTACCTGAATTTATCCAGCAAGTTCAACAGACCAATGATTACAATCCCAGAAACTCCATGAGGTCAATTGCAAAAGATCTCCATGTTTCAGAAATGTTGTCCACGAAGACATCAGATATAAGTTTTATATGATGGAGAAATGTCAAAGTGTAATGGATACAAAATTTCCTGCAACTTCCATGGGTTTAGGATTTGTCAGCAATGAAGGTCATGCGATGCCTCGTTAGTTCTTTCCACAAGAACTTAGAGTTAACTCTGCCGCCTACATTGAGGTCCTGGAAGTTATTGTTAAGCTCTGGATAGACAGGGTATGCAATGGAAGGCCATATGTGTTTCAGTAAGAGTCTGCACTATTACACATGACTCTAGTAACACAGGAATGGATAGGCTGAAAATTTTCATGATCACATATCCCCGAACATTTGTCCTCCTAATTCCCCAGATCTCAATCCATTGGACAATTACATGTGCAACGTTGTTGAGAGGTCAATGAACACGCCCATAACACCTAAGATTCTTTGAAAGCTGCCATAGTCAGAGTAATGTCCAAAATGAACCTGGATCACTTGATTCGAGCATGTAGTTGACTTAGATCTCATATAGAAAAAGTTATTGAAGCTTCATTGAATAACATTATAAAAAGGAAGGTTTATTTTTATCCACATAACATTTTTTGATAAATAAAATTTATATCTGCTATTATCTGTTTTTATATAAACATAAATCTGTCCTCAAATATCTGACGTACCCGTTCTCTGTCTATATATGTGTGTGTGTGTATAATATATATGTGTAATATATATATATATATATATATATATATATATATATATATATATATATATATATATATATATATATATATATATATAAATTGATCAAAATAAAATAAAAACATGATGCGAAGGATTCAGCGGTACATATGTTTCGGGCCTTTATTAGACAGATTTATAACAATGCATAATGTATGTCTGTGGCCTTCTTCAGCCGCGCACAACAGCTTCCACAAGGACATGTGTTACATCAAAATTCTTGGTTGGGGATGCAAATCCTCTCATTCACGTACGACATAATGCGGCAGCAGCATAGAATTGAAGCGTCCATCTCTTTCTTCTCTCAATGTAGAATGAGGAAAATTAGATGTTGAGGTAATGTAAATAAATAAATACATATATAGAGGTGAAGACGGAGGAGTACGAGAGTTCGGGACGAGGGATAAAAATGTATAAAAAGTGTAAGTATAGAATATATAAATGTAGAGGATAAAGATATAAAGAGTTGTAAGGAGATGTAAAGGGGGTATAAAGAAATATAAAGAAATATAATAATGTAAAGGCATAAGGTTATAAAGTAAAAATAGAAATAGAATAAAAGTAAAAAACCTGATAAAACCATGATAAAAGTGTAAAATATGTGAGTATAATTTTATATATATGTATATGTATATATGTGTGTATATATATGTATATATATATGTATATATATATGTATATTATAGTATATATATATATATATATATATATATATATATATATATATATATATAGAGAGAGAGAGAGAGAGAAAAGGGGTGAGAGAGAAAGAGAGCGAGAGAGACAGAGAAAGTGAGAGCGCCATCGACATATACTTCCAAGTTTATTTATCACAGGATTGTCTCTATACCTACCCATCATCTTGAGGAGTTTAAATTGATTATATCGGCTCTAGAACTTAATGTTCTTTGTGAGAGGCACTCACGAATTCTGAATGGGGGGGGGGCTAAGAATGATCACCTGTTATTAAGCGCTCTCAGCAGAAAGGTGCAAATGCAAACGCAAATGTACCACTGGATTGTACATTTTCTACCTATTAAGTTTCTTACGAAAACGATCATTAGGTAAGAACTGTTGTGACACATTATATTTCATTTTGTCATATCCATCGATTTAGACTTATTTTTTAAATTTAAATTCTTTGATTCGATTGGTGATTGAGGAGAGTAACAGTGTGTCGTTTGTTTTTAGTTTCTAATGCTTTACTTTACTCTTTATATTTATGGGCGTATGTTCATGTATCCATCATTCATTTGGTTGTCTATATTTCATTGTTATATTTTTGCTAATGCGATAAAGGGCGCTCATTCATATCCATTGCCTTATAACTAAAATACGTAAAAGAATGAAGGAACATTTAAAATTATTTGTTGCATAATATATTTCATTCATGAAGTTTGAAGCTCTGCCATCAGCAGGGCAGAGGACTAAAGAGATAGAAACATATCCGATAAAGCAGTTCTGTATGTATTGATAAAAAGAGTATATACTATTTTATGTGCGAAGAGATTTTACAACCAGATATATATATGTATGTATGTATGTATGTATGTATGTATGTATGTATGTATGTATGTATATATATGTATATATATATATATATATATATATATGTATATATATATATATATGTATATATATATGTATTATATATATACATAATATACATATATATATACATGTATATATATATATATAACGGGAAGCTTTATGAAAATAAACAAAAGACGAAGGCAGGTGGAAAACAAACGAACAATTGTATTAGTATGGCGCTCAGGAAATATAAATAAAACAAATATTATGTATATATATATATATATATACATATATATGTATATTATATATGTATATATATATACATACGACACACATATATACATATATATATATGTATATATATATATATATATATAGATATATATATATATATACATACATATATATATATATATATATATTATATATATATATAATATATATATATTATATATACACATATATATATATATATATATATACATATATATATATATATACACATATATAAAGATGCTATTTACTTGTTAAAAGAGGAAAATAACTTTGATGAAAGTACGTTCACCTTCTATTTTGTTGATAGCGACACTTGCAAGTACCTACAAAAAGATATTCTACTCTAATATTATATATTTATATATGTATACGACAAGGATGCACACACACGCACACACATACACAGACACGCGCACACACATACACACATATGTATATATATACAGGATGGATATACACACGTTTACACGAGCACATATGTCTCTATGCTTGTGTGTGTGTGTGTGTGTGTGTGTGCGTGGACTTGTGTATATCCTGTTTTTTTTATGCTGTAATTTAAGTCCTTATTTAATTGCTAGAAGGAGAAAATAACATTGTAAGTAAATTGAGTTCAATTCCGGTTTACCTCAGGCAAAAGGGACACTGATCAACAAAAGGTTTCCGCAGGAAGTTGGAGAAAATCCGACCGGGAAATGGTTTTGATTCTATTATATATAATACAATATTTGTCTCATTATAACGTATCACTTCTCCCACTGTTGTCTGTGTTTCATTTTCTTTCTCTTTTGTTTAGAAGTAATTATTTATTGTCCAATACAAATCATTAGATGAAGCCTGGCCTACAGTTGTTAAAGTGTACGAAGTTTTATGAATGCAATTGTTTATTGTCGATCATCTATGTTAATTTTCAATACAAGACATAGATTAAAGGTTCAAATATAGTTTAAGTAGTAGTATTTCTATTTTGTTTCTGTATCCTTTCCTATCGGCTAAAGATATCTCAATATCTGATCGACGCAACTCATGAACAATGAAATGAGATATAGAGTCGAATGGAAATTAATTATCACCCACGAAACTAGAAACATTTGTTAACATTTAAATTAATTTCTTTCACAGGAATAGTATAGCTAAAGTGGTAGATAAACCGCTGAGTGTTTGTCTCGTCATTCGCGTTTCGCACATGAAGATTGCAGTGGCGTTAACCTCGAGTTAACAAGTTTTTATTTCAATACAACCCTCTCTCTCTCTCTCTCTCTCTCTCTCTAAATTATTAACTATTATTTTCACCCAAATCAAATTCCGCCGAGGTCGACTTTGTTTTTCATCCTTTCGTGGTCGATAAATTACGTACCAGTTGCGTACTGGGCTCGATCTAATCGTCTGGTATCCTCCCTAAAATTTCGAATCTTGTGCCTAGAGTAGAAAAGATTATTTTCATCCAAATCCTATACACACGCGCGCGCGCGCACACACGCACAAAATTAGTACAAAACAAGTCCTATCGAAAATATTCCTCATTTCATTTAATTAAACGCTGCGTGCTGCAAAGAAATTAACGAAAGCACGAACTTATGTTTTCGGTCTTCACACCATTGCTGCCGTAAATCAAAAGACAGTTAACATTTCCCAGGTGGAAGTCCTTACCAACTTCCTGATTGAAGTGATGTTATACACAATAATATATGACAATCGACAGTGTATTTGTGTATGTGTATGTGTGTATGTATATGTGCCGAATTGCTCCTTAACCTTTAATCAAAACTTATCGCTTCTTAGTACTCTGCTCAATTTCCTACTGATGATCACTCGACACTCTTTCAAAATTTCACTGTGCTTTTCATACAATAATTAAAACATTTAACTCCTCCTTTTTATTAACATAACTTTTTTTCTATGCGCACGCACTCACGCACACAAATAACGCGCGTGTTTCAGTCTCTAAAGTCTTTACAAAGCTGTCGCCGAATTGTAATTAAAGAAGATTCTTGCCCAAGATACCACGAAGTAAGACTGAACTGCGAACCATGTGGCTGGGAAGGAAACTACTTAACACACAGCCACTCTACACCTATGTATTTGTTTTAAACACTATTTTACTCCTTAAATTGTTTTAGTCATGTGACTGTGGCCATGCTGGAGCACCGCATTTAGTCGAGCAAATCGGCCCCATGACTTATTTTTTGTAAGCTTAGTACTCATTCTATCGGTTTCTTTTGCCGAACCGCTAAGTTACGGGGACGTAAACACACCATCGGTTGTCAAGCGATGTTGGGGTGGGGGTCAAACACAGACACACATACATATATACACTTGCGTCAGAAATTAATTAGCACTTCTCAAATTTCTACATTAAATAGGTTAAATCAATTAACCTATGAGCTGTTCAAAACGTCTTACGCGATGAGAAAACTTAGTATGGTGTGATTTCGGTCCTTGCGAGGCGCTACCTATATCTATTAAACAAAGGAAGATTTGTCTGCATCGGCACTCCAAGTTGTTGCACTGATATGTCAACATCATAAGGCTGTAGACTCTCAAACTGCTCTGCAAACAAAGTTACGTCATCGTTCTGCGCAACAGTGAACTCGCAACAAAGCAATATTTCGAGATATTGTCACTAGGTGACAGCACGTACCTTGAGTGAAGAGCAAATCAAGGGTGCTAATTAATTTCTGATGGTAGTGTATATATATATTATATGTAGAAAAATACAAACTGGGACAAGAACGTAAAACATTTAGAAGACATTCGAAGCCTTCAATCTTCAGTCAAGAACCGGATCATCCTAGCAATTTCGGCTGATTAATCTTGAGATCGCTCCGATCCGGCCTGCCCCAAGGAAAAACTATATACATATATACGACGGGCTTCTTTCAGTTTCCGCATACCAAATCCACTCACAAGGTTTTGGTCGGCCCGAGTCTATAGCTGAAGACATTTGCCCAAGGTGCCGCGCAGTGGGACTGATCCCGGACGAACCATGTGGTTGTAAGCAAGCTACTTACCACACAGCCACTCCTATAAGACTTTCTGAATTTAAAATATCACCAAAACAACTGTCACTCTGACCATTAAAGTACTTCTTATTCCGACGCATTCTAACTTAATTTTCCCCACACCCACTAATTTCTTATTATTATTAGAGCAAAATGATTCAGCCTTTATATTTTCCATACGTTCATTTTACTTTTCCCACTGCCACTCACCGAGGCATTCACTCGTTTTATTTCTTTTTATCGCCAGACACCTACTTCCCTACCACCCAATTTCTGTAAGAGCGAACAAGCCGACAATTCTGTCGTATATATTTTTGGCAACCACTTTATCTTAATAGCAATAATTATTTCCAACGACGAAAGAAATGACACCAATATTTAATTTTTATATCAATGCGTAGAAAGCAACATATGGGCAATAAGCACATTATGCGATAATGTATCAGATATCATATGAAAATCTGTTAATAGAAAAACGGAACAATATTTATATTGTGATCATTAGATTAATGTTATCTTTCACTCTCTCTCTCTCTCACACACACACACACACACAATATATATATATATGCATATATGTACTTACTCACACATATATACACAAACACACACGCATATATATATACATAAATATATGAGTGTGTATACGCATATACAGTTATACATATATGTACATATGTCTATATATTTGTGTGTATATATATATATGTATGTGTGTGTGTATGTACATATGTATGTATGTGTACATATGTAGTATTGCGCCAAAAAATGTTATACTTAGACAAAATATGACATACAGACTGTACATAGATTAAATTATAAAAGCTTAATACTTGCGCACAGACAGAAAAAATAATCTAACAAAAAGATTTACTTTGATGTCTGAATGTCAGATATAAGAACTTATATAACAAATCTTTATCAAATGGAAACAACAATGAGTTTCACAAGAACTGTATATGTACATATAATGAACGATACGTTGTTAATATGACAGTAAGCGATGGAGATAATTGTTAAAAGAATTAAAAATGAAAGTAAAGTTTTGTGGGTAATGTAAAGAATTATAGGAATGAAATAAAACAAAGAGTGTTTTTCGTATTAATCTGTCTGTCTGGCTGTATGTCTCTCTAGTGCCTGCTCTTTTTATTTCCTTATTCTTCTTCCTTTATTTATTTCCTTATTGTTCTTGCTTTATTTATTTCCTTCTCTTTATTTCCTTCTTTTCCGCTCGTAGAGAGAGAGAGAGGGGTGGGGAGAAAAAGAGAGATGATGGGAGAGAGAGAAATACAGAAACAGTTAACATAAGAGGAGCAAGATGAGTGCATATACTAGGCTTGGTGGCGCGCAATGAGTAAAAGAATGTTAGGAGGGGAAATAAAGAATATGTGGAAGGACATAAATAAAAAAAATCTATAAGGAGGAAAAATACCATATTCAAGTAAGAATCTTCACGAACGTATTATGAAATTTAAAAAAAAAATTATTTCAATATAAAGAATATTTTTCTTTTGTAAATTGATATTACTCTCTGGTGTGGCTGTGCAGTAAGAAGCTTGTTTCCCAATCATATGGTCTCGGGCTCAGTTTGAGTGTGTGCTACCATGGGCAACTGCCCTCTAACATAGCCGCGAGCCGACCAAAACCTTATGGATCCTTGGCGATTTTTTTCCTCCGTCCTCCTTTTCTCTTGGACTTTCCTCTTTCCCTGTTTCTGAAGAAGAGCTTTGCTCGAAACGTAAAACTACATTTCTCACCTTCCCTGAGCATGTGTTAATACTTTGCATGTACCACGTCCTCGCGTTGTTGTTTATTTCTTGTGTTTTTTCTCTTCGTTTTTTAAAAATATATATATGTCTGTGTGTGTGTGCGCGCGTCTGTGTATGTATATATGTGTATGTATATCTGTGTGTGTCTCTGTTTGTCCCCCACGACCACTTGACAACCAATGTTGGCGTGTTTCCCCCCTCGTAGCACACACACGCACACACACATATACACGCACACGCACACACACGCACACACACACACACACACACACGTGAGAACACGAACGAAAGAACGAAGCACTCAACACATTTGTACGAGTCATGACTTTATAGTAGCAGCTTGACGCAGCTGCATATGACTTAAGGTTTCGTAGTTGCGTAGGAAAGGGACACGTCCATCTCACCAGATACTAAGAGCAGATTAGTCGTCTATTGGTCACATCAGGTCACATGGTATAATTGCTAGGAAACTGCACTATTTTTCTTAATCTTTCGTGGTTCCGAAGTTATAGCCACGATATATACATACATATATATATGTGTGTGCGTGTTTATACATGCATATATATGTATACATGTATGCAAGTGTGTGTGTAAATCATCATTCAAATAATTACGTAATTAACGTATCTCATTGGTTAATTTTAATGTGAGCGACTATCCATCACGAGAAGAAATACTTTTAAGAAATTTAGACAGACACACATGTTCGTGCATGTGTGTGTCTGTGTGTATGTTTGTGAGGGTGTGTATGTGCGTCTCAGTTTATGTATGTATGTATGTATGTATATTTCAGCAAACTTTCAACTCTTCCAGCAAACTTTCGCCTCTTAATGGACATCGTAATTAGTCAGCATCAACGTAAGCATATATCTATATATGTGTATGCTTGTGTATCTATCTGTCCACGCCTCTCACTCTTTCTCTGTCCTCTCTTTCCCTCTTTCTCCTATTCTCTCTCTCTCTCTCTCTGTATATATATATATATATATATATAGCTAAACAGACAGATAGATATATATACGCGTTATATAAACAGATGGAAAGACTACGTATGGAGAAGTCCCTCGATGATTTTCTAAAAGAAAAGCAATTGCAGTCAACGATATGTTTATGAAACGAGAATAGTGAAATCGAATTTATGAATTCAACTCTTCCTTTTACGACTCTCTGTATGCAAATATAGATAATATAAAGGCAGTTGTAGAATGAATTTATATGCCATTGAAAGAATCATTGATTTTGCGAGGTATACGAATCCGTAGCCTACAAAATAATATATATACACACATAGATGCATAGATACATACATACTTGTATATAAACAGACACACACACACACACACACGCACACACACACACACACACACACATATATATATATGTATATATATATATATATATATATATATATATATATATATATATATTATATATATATATATATATATATATATATACATATATATACGCACATACACACACACACACACACACACACACACAGAAGTATAATTGAACTGCAATGTAGTAATTCATTTAGTCCAACGCTGTACCATTTCAGAAATTTACTTCACTATTCACACTACCATTAACTGCCTTACGAACCCAATCTCCATATATTTCCTTTTATTTATTTTTAGTTTTAATGAAACCATTTATCTGTATAGTTGTGGGAACTGTTTTATGACAATGTCGAAAGTTTTCCAGTTCACATATCTCTCTTGCCTAGTTGCACATGAAGCTGTCACAAGTAAGAAAATTACTTCCGATTCGGAGATTTTCCACAAGAGCTGATACTGAGAATTTCTCGGAAGAACTTTTCCATTATGTTGACTTCAAACTGATTTTTATACAAAATAATGTTCAAACTATTGGAAAGGTGTCATACATTATTCTTTTCAAATATTTGGCATCGTATATATATATATGCGTTAATTTAAAGAGATTGTTTAGGAACACTGCATATAGAACTTAAAGTTTTGCATCGATCCTTACATTAGAAAGCTAGCAAGGGACTAC
The DNA here is from genome assembly GCF_006345805.1 of Octopus sinensis. Taxonomy (NCBI): domain Eukaryota; kingdom Metazoa; phylum Mollusca; class Cephalopoda; order Octopoda; family Octopodidae; genus Octopus; species Octopus sinensis. The sequence continues at coordinate 82,879,086 of NC_043005.1, read as the reverse complement.
TTAACAAGCTAAGTTTAAAATCATGAAGATTATGGTACAACGTTCAGCGCTGTTTATGGTTTGTTCCTTGAGGCTTTATTTGACTCTACATGCATCATTATGAGTAAATGGAAGTCATATTCCTGCTTACTATGCATGAAAAACATAGCACCTAATGTCCCTCGAATCACATTATCTCATCTGGATAAAGAATTGCCTTCTCAATAAAATTAGAACGACACGCTGAGGAATTTGCACGGCTAACTGGACAATCAGCCTGTTTTAGCGTACTTCTTGGTGCTAGACTCAAACACATACATGTACACAAAAAGAATACATATACACATACAGATAGAAAAAAATGTACGCATACGGATACAAAGCGTATATATTATTTATTTGAAGGACATAACACATGTCTTTAATTGCTACTAATAGTTTCGTATGTTGAGAAATATCTCAAGCATATTCATCATGCACAAACCACATATAACAAACTAAAAAAATTGATTAAGAGAAAAAATATGAAAAAGCTGAGAAGGCAGTATATAGAAAATGCGGAAGATCAAAAAAAGAACGGAAAACGAAAAACGGAACAGCAAAATGTAAAGGCTAAAATGTAAAAAGTAAAAAAAAAGATAAAAAAGTTATATTCCTTAAACCTTAAATATTAATGACGTATAGGTGAAATATTCCAGCTTTCAAAATATATTTATACATATCATTACTATTAGGTTAAACAGTCGTATGTCCAAATTTGGCGAAATGCACATTTTTTTCAATATTTATTTTTGCTTGCAATAGCCGGTTCTTTTGGTCAAACAATCGTGTTTTCGGCTGCTTTAGATGCTAGGATATCAATAAAGTGTCAAAGTGTAGTACAACGGTTTTGCTATGGAATAGTGAAACTATTTTTTCGTTTTCTGAAAAAGCAACGTTTTGGACTTTCGACAGTTTTGCATCCTATCGCTGAAAAGTTAGACTTAGAGTTAAGTAGAGAGTTAGGGATCTTAGATATGAAACGGATCTGAGCTCTTTCAGCTAAACATAGCCTACATTTATTTGAACCATTAACATAAGGTGTGGATTTCTCAATTATTTTCCATTTAATCATATGTGGTGTTTCGTTAGCTTTCAAACTTCATACACGACCAGCGTCGAAGAAAATGTCATTGTGGTATTTAGATAAATCGAGTTATAATAGAAACAAGGCAGCAGCAACAAATCCGAAACAGTAAAATGCACACATACACATCCAGCGAGCTAGAAGAAATGATGCAGAACACACAGACACATAACATTATCTTATTCTTAATCAAACGCTGAAAGTTGTTCGAAGTATATACAACTAGCTAACGAGGTGGGACAGACTATATGGCTTTTCAACCTGCTAGAAGTTGCAGCTAAATCTTTCTCAAACCCTGCCGTCTTACAGTACATTCGAAATTATATAGTCATAGATACACTATTTCGGGGGTGATGTTCATGGCTTTAAAACTTGTGGTTGACGTTCTTCTTTTCGACAACAGTAACACGTATATAAACACAAACACAAACCTTTACGTAATCCAATATAGGCCTTATCTGTTGCATTATCATTTAGCGTTGCAGTAACATCTACCTTATATACGACAGATTTAATCATATATCGTTGGTCGAGTGGACAGGATCCTGGGTTGTGCGAGTTACAATTGGGATTAGGCCCTTCCTATTGACCTCGTATAATGATTCTCTCCATACTGGGCCATCACCTGCATGTTAATTTTACAGAGCGCCTATCAAAAAAATTTCCTGTATCTGTGAGTTGCTGGAAAATGTTTGCCTAGGAGAGACAGGAATATTTTACCTGTGTTAGTTTTTATAGTAAGGGAAAAGGGAGGGGTTAAACAAGTAAATTTTCTTGGCGTATTATTATTATTATTATTATTATTATTATTATTATTATTATTATTATTATTATTATTATTATATAGGATGGGTGGAAAGTAACTAGGCATTAGAAATTCCTTGTAGAATATTTAGTATCACTGAAGTCATGACGAAAACATTTTTGAAACAGACAACATTAATGAGGATTATTTATTTTTTACTGACATATTTGTTGTTTCTTATTTTGCAGATGGCTGGT
>NC_043005.1:82859479-82874479 GCF_006345805.1 Octopus sinensis | reverse complement strand
TATCTATCTATCTATCTATCTATCTATCTATCTATCTATCTATCTATCTATCTATCTATCTGTCTATTTGTCCGTCTGTTTGCCTATCTGTATGTCTGTCTGTCTGTCTATGTTCCATGTTATATATTTTCCATATCACATTTGATATAATATCCATATTGTTTTGCAATCTGTACTTGAAGTTTCTCTCATTCGTTACCCATATGTCAGTTATAGAATACATGTGATTATTTTTATTGATACACCACTTCTGTTCACATACTTTTGTTTTACTCTGAAGACAGTAGATGTATGTTCTAAACATTTACTTTGTTATTTATGTACAGTATTTTCATGAGAATATTTGCAATTTCTTGGGGGCTTACGTTTTGGATTTTACATATGAAAGGTTTACATAGTGATTCTTTTATATTCTTTTTCAATTTTCTACTTGGTTACTCGTCTTTAGATCTTCTATTATTGATAGAATAACGATATTCCTTCAAACCGTTTGCATAGTTTGATGTGTCCCCTTCAAGTCATTTTTCATGTTTTTCTTGCTCAATATGGGGAATTGAAATATCCAGTCTCCTTCGCTGAGATGTTACGGTTGGGGATTAAAATCAATCAATGCGCATAACATGGACATTCTGTCTTTTATGACAATATCAACGCTATTTGTTCTTAGCTCTTCGTCGATTTATATTTGCGTATATCAAACATACATACATACAAGCGTGCCCGCATGGACACACTCATACATACATACATATTTTATGTACATACCTACACACATATGTGTGTCTTGGGGGCGGGGGGTATTTGTAATATGTTTTTACGGTGGAAATCGGAGTTGGTAAAGTTATAAATAATAGTGTAAATAATGAATTAGAAAAATAGAACTTTGAATACAAAGAGATGAAAGCTGTAAAAAAAGTGATCGACGTACTATCACAGGACAAAAGCAACCCGTTCAAGTTCTTTACCCATTTCAGAAGCTTTATTCTTACCAGGGAGAATTGTATGCTGTGTAAGTCATGCGAATATAGAAACTTTGAGACACGTGAAGAGACGTAACGCAATTCGATTTTAACGGTGTAACTCGAAGTACATAATGCTACGAATAACAGTGTTTAAATATTGGATGGATCCGGTTATCAGCCGAGTCCATTGTAAAAATTACCCCACTACCTTCTTTTGGCCGGAAGGAAAGGCAATTTCCCTCTGTCTTAGCGAAGTAGGTATAGTGGTGGAGGAGACTGAATGGACTTGAGACCTTTCTCTTCGGCCAAGCCCTCAGCCACGTTTTCAATTTTTACTTAAAAAGGAAAGTGAGGCTGAAGAGGGACGTTCTGTACCACCACCTCCACCACCATTTTAAAAATGGACAGAGAATTTTAGATTAATTTTTGTCAAACGGTACAATGTATATCCTGTCTGTGCAACACCAAACTGACCTCTGGGCTATCAACATTGTCGGATTCCAGACTAATACTAAAATTTTTCAGGTGTAGAAAACCCTAGTTTCAGGTCGGATAATCCGTTGTGTGGGTTTAGCGAAGAGTGAAATATCCAAATAAGAATGCACAGAAAGATCTTTTCTGATCAGCGACAATTGTTTCTGTACCAACCTGGATAATAAGAACAATGGAAATGTATGGGGTAGTAGAAAACATGAGAAGTCTTATATGAAACAGTATGAAATGTTGGAGAACGGAATCAAGTATTAACAGAGGTGAAAATCAAGAGAGAAATCTTTCGGTGGTGGTGGGGGGGGGGGGCACGAACTGGAGGGTTAACTTTTGGAATGATCAAATGTCTCCGCTGTACCGCATTTGTAACAGAATGGATAAAACCATTGCCCATATCACGAACGAATGCCCTAGAGTTGCCCAAAACCACTACACGTTGTGGTGACACGATCAGGTAGCGTATTAAATTAGAAACTGTGCGAAAAGTGGGGCCAAGGGAGAGGCAAAAATGTGGTATGAGCACAAACTGCAGCAGAGTGGCAGAGTCGAAGACTAGCAAAGTACTCTGGGATTTTCCAATCCAATCAGATCAGGTGCTAGTGTATAATAAATCAGACTTAGTTGATGTCGACAAGATGCATCATGTGTGCTATATAGTTGATGTTGGATGACCCAGGAATTATCAAGAAGGGATGCGAATAAATAGATAAATACAACCCTCTTAAGCATGAAATGGCCTAGTTATAGAAAATGAAGAAACACCCAATTATTGTTGGGTCCTCGAGTACAGTATCAGAGGGTATCAAGAGAAATATAAAGGAAATTGTAATTTAAAGGTTATCCTCCTTGGCACGGCCAGAATAATCAGGAAAGCATTAAATAGCTGCAAAAAAAAGGGTAGTATGGTACCGTAGGCTGCGGATAGCAAGCGCGTACGCATGCTAGACTCTAGGAGTTCCAACAAAACCTGTGATAAAAAGAAATAATAATAGTAATAATAAGCCTTTCTATTATGGGCACAAGGCCTGGAATTTGTAGCTAGGGGATTAATCGATCACATCGAACCCAGTCCCTGACTGGTACTTAATATATCGATCCTGAAAGGATGAAAGGCAAAGATAACTTCGGTGGAATTTGAACCCAGAACGTAAAGACAGACGAAATACCGCTAAAGATTTCACTCTTTTAGTCGTGATGACGACTATAAGAAAGAGTATTGCGTGTTGTAAGGGAAGTGCAACGGCAATAAACGACGTGAGTAAATTGAAAGGGATGGAAATATAAGTAGCAGAAGTGATCTGATTACCCTGGTATGCGATATGCAGAGACATATAAAAAAAGTTAAAAAACAAGTTAATAGGGGTGGCTGTGTTTTAATGAATTAAAGTACTAAACTAAAATTAAGAAAGAAGCCTCAATTTGGTAAAGGAACAAACATATAACTGTTAATGACAGAGAATGAAATGAAATGAAATTAGACTAGACCTAGGAACACTGTTATAATGCAAAAAGAGAGTATAGATGAGGTAGAAAGTAAAATGTAGTAGTAAGTTATAAAGATATAGAAATCTCTGTAAAGAGAGGGGTAGGATTAAGAATTGACAAATAGGAAGTAAGCGCTTGATACATAGTTACATAATGTGATAAATATTAGAAAAACCTAAATTGGGGTGGCATGGAAACGGTGTATCAAGCACTTGCTATTTCTCAATCCTTATTCCTACCGTCCGCTTTATAGCGATTTCTTATATTTTTTCATATCTAAGTATTACTTTTACTTTTTATCAAATCCTTATTTGTAAAACAGTACCGACAGCAACTAAAGTAGCAATAAAATAATGGTAACAAAAACAAAAAAATCGTGATGCAACCACGACCTCTACCTCAGTCACCACACCGCTACGACGACGACTATGACCACCACCTCCTCCAAGAAAACCACACACACACACACACACACACTTCCACGCACACACACACACACACACACATGCAACACCCAGTGTATCTCATCGAGATACATGTTCCAAATGTTCGTCACTTCCGATTTATATTCTTAAAGTGAGCTCACTTCCAAATATTATCGGTTTTCGTCACTGGAAATGGCCCTTGGGGATCACACTATAAATTTTAGCATAATTGCTTTATTCTCTTTTGGTTCCAAGATAATTCTTATCGCTTCCTTTCATGTGCATTTAGTAGTTTTTAGTAGTTTACTAATATACTATCAGTCATTTTTGACTTGCTCATCCTTCCGAGACAGAGTCATTTATCAGACTCAAAGGAGATTCCATGTTGGTTTATAAGCTATAAAACATTACATTTTAAACCGTGGCTTCCAACTCTGTCACTGTTCTGACGTAAGGTTTTACTTCTATCGTTATAGCTATTACTTCGCGGATTTAAGGATGCGCTTAATGGAGCACAAATAGACAGCTTATCATGTACGAGATACTTATTTTAATAATAATATTCAATATTTTGGACTTCATATAAGCGGCGAGCTGGCAGAATCGTTAGCACGCCGAGCAAAATGCTTAGCTGCAATTCGTCCGTCTTTATTTTCTGAGTTCAAAATTCGCCGAGGTCGACTTTGCTTTTCAGGCTTTCCGAGTCAATAAACTAAGTACTATCCGAACACTGGGATCGATGTTATCAACTTAACTCCTCCCTCGAAATTGCTGGCCTTGTGCCAAAAGTTTGAAATTAATATTTCGAACTTCATAAAAAAAGAGGAGATTGGGACCTGGAAGTTGGATTAAAATAATCTTAAGCGGCAGAGGATTTATTAGGTAAGTCTGTTTGGTTTAAAAAACAAATTGTTAGATCTAGGTTCAAACCAGCGGTAGCCAGTCTGGAATTTATCTTATTAATTTTATGGTTTGTGCTCTTTCCATATATTCTAACGTTTCTCCTATTCTTAAAAAAAATCAAGATTTCAGAGAACTCACAACATCTGGTGATAATTTAAACCAGATATGTCAATGTGATATATCTCTATATACTAATAGCCGTTATAGAATCTGGTTGGTGGAGATATCCAGTCACGCGTTATAGAAGGGAGAACCAGAATAAAAGAGAACTACACTGTGACTTATCATAAGTGCAGCATACTAGGCTTGGTGGCTAGCAATGAATAAAATAAGACTGTAAATGCATTGAGTGAGAGACAGAATCATAGAGATAACGAAGGAGGAGAGAGAGTAAATGAGTAGTTATGGGAGAAGTTATGCAAATGAGACATATGTTTTATTCAATTTTGGTTTAAGGTAAGATTTTTCTTTAAAAAATTGATATTCATTTCCCCGTTTATTATAAGTAGCAAGAAATTTGATGAAAATTAAAATATAGTTATTGTATGTATTCTATGTTTCTTGGTAATACCCATGGTGGCCAAAGCTTACATCCAAAGTTACCTGTCATTGGACGGGTAAACGTTTAACATTAATTCATTTTGATATAAGCAATCAAAGCTGTATAGAGATCGTTCTTCAATCCAAATTGTTATACCTTTCTATTCAACGCATTATCTATTGTCTTTATTAAGAATTTTAAAGTCGTTGGATTGGCAGAATTGTTAGAACACCGCAAAAGATGTCTTCCGATATTTCTGCTTTACGTTCAGATCCCGCTGCGGCTCACTTTGTCTTTCGTCTTTTCGAGGCCTATGAAATAACAGTTAAGTAATCGTCTAATTTCCCCCATATATAATTGTTGGGTTTCTGTCTAAATTAGAAAACAACTATTAGTACCATTAACAATTGAATGCTACCAACAATTTCAAACAGAAATTACAAGATTACTTTTTGAGTTGTGTCCCTTGCCATTATTCAGCTTTTCTACATCATCCTTCCACCAGCCTATGGTTGGTTGGAACTCAATTGACAACCTCTTTCCACACTACACGGTCCTGCGTTAATGTGTTCAGATCTCTAATATCCATCCGTGAATCCCGAGATATAGTATCTGGAAATGTCAGTTTCTTGGAGAAAACACTTCGAGAGGGATCCCATAGATGCATGGATGAGATAACCCCTTTCTCTGCTCGGTAATAGTGGCCAGCAAATTGTAACCGTTTCTACTTTAGCTTGAGGGATACTGGTATCAGATTTCCGTAGATGTAGCTAATTGTTGGACGTGATCTCCAAATGATGTTATGTATCTTTCTGAGCAGGTTGGTATATGTTCCTTCAAGCTGTTTTTCTAAGAGAGCCGAAAAGGTCCAGGTCTCTGATCCACAGAGAAGGACTGGCTCAATCAGTGTTCTAAATATTTTAACTTTTAACTTGGGTGGAAGGTTTGAGTGCCAGGCCTTATCAAGTCTGTTACATGTATCCCAAGCAAGAGCCTTGCAGCTGCTAAAGTCATTTTGGGAGTCTAGTATGTGTGATGCAAGATATTTGAAGTTGATTGATATATTATTGATCGATTTAAGTTGGAGAAGGTCGTGATAAACTCTGTCTTACTCTCGTTGCAGTAAAGGCTAACCTGGTTTGCTGCTTTCTCTAGTACTTGTAACAAAGATTCTGCATCTTTAATACAATGGCGTATCAAGGCAAGGTCGTCAGCAAAGTTAAGATCAGTTAAATATTGCGTACAATGCCAACTGCTCAGGCGGGGTTTCAAAAAGAGTCTCTTTTCATCCATACCGCCTAGGGAAGTGCGTAGAACATAGTCGAGGACAATGCCGAACAAGAAAGGTGCGAGTGTGTTACCCTGCAGAACACCTGCTTCAACTTCAAAGAAATCAGTCTCTCCATCAGGAGTTATAACTGTGGCAGTGTTGTTTGTATACAGTGCTCTGATACCATCAATAATCCTGGGAGGAATACCATAGAGTGCAATGATATTAGACATGAGATCTCTGCTGATGGAATCAAATGCTTTGCGATAGTCGGCAAAACAGATTGTGTCTCTCTTGTTAATATTTAATTTTTTTTTCCAGTATGCGACGGGTGGAAAGGATTTGTGCAGTTGTTGACCGGCCCTTCTAAATCCATTCGGTTTCTTACGAAGAAGTGGATCGAGCATGGGTACAATCCTATTAAGCAGAAGTACTCTCTAATAAGATGTATTTCTGCTTACCAAGAATATATTGTTGAGTAGAGTTAATCACATCATTAAAGACATTATCACTTCATTATTTATTAGCAGCTAAAATGTTTATTGCACAATCAGAAAATCTAGCAAACATGGCTTTATTTGTTTATCACGTCATTCTTCAGATCTCGTAGGGGGATTACTGAAAGCTTTCACGATATATTTTTGTGATAAAATCTTTGTTAAGCTCTGGATATAATTGTTACACTTTGTGCTGACGGGTTGATCATTATCATGACGTGTTTAAATACCTATGTATATTGAATAAGTAAAATACTTCTAGAATTCAGGGCAAGTAATAAATGAGGGAGGTTGCTGCAGGGAAGTTACTCAAAGGACAAACAGCATTTATGAGAATGAAAAAGATCTTCTACTCTATTAAACTGCTATATTATATTATATGTCATCTAGTGAGGGCAAAAACTTTGACAATGTACACAGCAATAAAGTAAAATTAGAAGGCTTTGCGATGTGATACTTTCGCAGTTTAGTCAGCATATGCTGGAAATTCGGGGTTACAAACAATTAAGTAGTGGCATAGTTGACAGTCCAAAGACATTTATGTTAGAGAATGAAGTCCATAAAGCTATCATCTTTTGGGCAAGAAGCAGTCAAAGATGGTTGTGGACCGAGTCATGAAGAGGTGGATCGGAAGCAAGAGCCTGGGTGATTGTAAGCATACTGCACGATACAAAAAAGACATGGAGTATTGGCAAGCTCTGACCCCCAATACAGGGAGATCTCTTGGCTGATGGAAGAGCTGACTTGAATGTAAGTTTTTATGCTGATGTTCACTATTCCAGCTAAGTTCCGTTTCATTTTTATTTAATCACATGGAAGTATTACGTATCAAATATGTATTGGAAACCATTGGACGATTATTTCTCTTCGTTACTAATATACGACTTTTAGCGAGCTGGCAGAATCGTTAGCGCATCGGGAAAAATGTTTAGTGTCATTTTGTCCATCTTTATGTTCAGAGTTGAAATTCCGCCGAGGTAGACTTTGCCTTTCATTCTCTCGTGGTCGATAAAATGTGAACCACTTACGCACTGGCGTCGTTCTAAGCAATATTCCCTCACTCCCAATGTCAGACCTTATGTCTATAGTGGAAAGGGTTATTAATATCATTCAGGAACGAACTGGCAGAATTGTTACCACGTCAGGCAGAATGCTCAGCCACATTTCATCTATCTTTATGTTCTTAGTTGTTCAAATTCCGTGGAAGTTGACTTTGACATTTATCCTCTCGGGGCGTTGACAACTGGGGACAATATAATCGACTTACCCTCTCTCCGGAATAATTACCCTTGGACAAAAATTTGAAATGATCATCATCATGATCATCATCATCATGACCATGATTATCATCATCATCATCATCATCATCATCATCATCATCATCATCATTATTATTATTATTATTATTATTATTATTATTATTATTATTATTATTATTATTAAAGCGGTTAGCTGGCAGAATTGTTAGCACGCTACGTTCTTATTTCAAATTCCGCTGAGGTCGACTTTGCCTTTCATACTTTCGGAGGTCGATAAATTAAGTACTAGTAACGTACTTGGGTCGATCCACTCCACTGGCCCCTCCCACCAAATTTCCGACCCTTTGCCTATAGTAGAAATTATTATTATTATTATTATTATTATTATTATATTATTATTATTATTATTATTATTATTAATTTTATTGTTATTATTGTTATTATTATTATTGTTATTATTATTATTATTATTATTATTATTAATATTATTATTATTATTATTATTATTATTATCACTATTATTATTTAGCTTGAATATATAATCTCTTATGCAAGTTTTTAAGCGGTATATTCCGTGTACATTTGCAGAACTTGTACAATGTTGTTCACAGGTGTTTTCTTTTTTGCCGCAGAGGTTTTGTTTTGCTCATGTTTGATGCATAAATATTCAAAGTATTGCGATTTATATATAATGCTAATGCATCGACTGGTTTATATGCCGAAGAAATGCTGCAAAGTATATGTAATTGTTCTAAATGGATTTTAGTTCGCACATGCTTATTAGAGTTAATTTTTGTACATCTTTTTCTGAGTGTTTTTTTTTAATCATAATCCATAGATGACTAGATATTACTACCTCTTTAATATCCTAAACCATGTTTATATGTACATACCTTGAGGTTCCAATCGTGCAGTTTCTTAATTTTGCAACTTACTTTCGGATGATCGATAACCTAGATGGAAGAAATTGTTAATGAAAATGCAAGGACACAACAAGAAACGTACAAAAACCTTTATCGTTCTTATTTAGTTCGTGTGCAAATTCTACGAAAATAGAATTTTCTTAGTTAATAAAAATTATAACCACTCAAGTACTGGGGTTGCAATAATCTATTCTTCTCCGCCCCACTGAAATTCATATGCTTGGATTTTTTATATTATTAATATCAATGTTATTATTCAGGCAGCGAGCTGGTAGAATCATTAACAAGGTGGGTGAAATGCTTCGCGAAATTTCATCCAACTTTACCTTCCAAGTGAAATTACGCCGAGGTTGACTTTGCCTCTTATCCTTTCGAGATCGATGAAATAAATACTAGTTGCGCACTAGGATTAATGTAATCTACTTGTCCCTTCCCACAAAATTTCAGACCTTGTGCCTATAGTAGAAAGGATTATGAAGATGGGGAAAGGTGACGAGCGGGTAGTACTGTTTCTGTACCGGACAAAATTCTCAGTGGCATTTCTTTTGTATTTAAGCTGAGTTCAGTTCCAACGTGGTCCACTTTACCTTACATTCCCAAGAGGTCGATAAAATAAGTACCAGTTGAGCTCTGGGGTTGATGCGATGGACTCCACTAAGTAAACTTATTATTTACTATTAAGGTGGAGGAATGACAAAATTGTTAGGGTGCCGGAAAAATGCTTTGAGATATTCCATGATATATTACTTACTGAGTTCGAGTCACATCGATGTCGAATTTGCTTTTTATATTTCGTGTTTGATAAAATAAGAATCAGTCAAGTACTGAGTCGATGTAATCAGCATACTCCACCTCGGACAATTGCTTGTTTCTGGCGAAATTAGAAAGAATATAACTGTCATTTTTATGAGAATGCTGCCAGTTGGAAGAATCGTCAGAGCGTCAAAATTATTCCTTCGAGGAATTGGCTCTAAATCCACTTCTGACTTCAAAATCAGAGGTTAACTAAAATTTACATTTTGAACGATTCATTAAAACAAAGCAGTATTCTAGTTCTGGAATCTTGGGCATCGACTATTCCTTCACAAAAACCGACCTTGTATCTTAATACGAAACAGTGTTACTATTATTAATTTACGGGTCTTTATATGTTGAATTCAAAAGCCACTGAGGTTAGCTTTACCTTTTATCCCGTAACTTTATAAAATAAAGTACAGTTTAAGATCTGGGGTTAACAACATCGATTTCTATTTCCCCTTCCCCTCAAAATTGTTGGCATTGTACCTAAATTACAAACAATATTACTATTACTGCCATTTTGCAACTCAATTCATTCGTTTCTTTAATGAATGTTTTGAAATAATTTATCACCAGCGATGTATGCGTCGTTATGTGAAACTAGACAATAATTTTAAACGTAGTAAACTGATATTTAGTTATATAACTTGAGACGAAATACATGGATAATTTACAGTTTATAAAGTAGTATTTTGTAGTTATGCACTTCGGAGAGCTTCCGAAGTTATTTCTCTTTGACAAATTAGTTTTGATTCACAACGTATAACTTCGATGTTTTTGACTTCGTGACATTAATATCTTCATTTAAATGCCATCATACTGATTTAGTTTAGCAGGTTCCTTTTCTTTAAAATTTTCGTCTGGTCCTTCAATAACACAAACCACTTGGTCGATCAGTTATTATCAAGAGCGATGAGAGTAAAGAATCAGTTCAAAGAAAGACTAAATGCTTCAAAGCATTTACATCGCCGCCCTTGTACATTCACATCTGCTCACATATGCTTTAACTCTAAATTATCTGGGGTCAATATAATAAATATCTAATATAATATATAGGGCTGAATTACTCGCATACAATTACTCTTTATATGTTTATAGCTCTGTAATAAAGTTGAAAATCACTTCTTTTCATATTACTCTTATCCATGGTAAGGCGGTGAGCTGGCAGAATTGCTATAGCGGCAGGTACAATACGTAGCAGTCTTTCTTCTACTGTTTTACGTTCTCAGTCCAAATTCTGTCGTGGCCGACTTTTCCCCATTTTATCATTTCGGGGTCGATAACATAAGTACCTGTTGAGCACTCGGGTACATGTAGTCTATTTGGCCCCTCTCCTGAAGTTACTCATCTTTTACCAAAATAAGAAAGAAATTATTGTTATTGAGGAGGCAAGTTTGCAGAGTTGGTAGACTGTCTGACAAAATTTCTTGCTGTTTTTTACATTCTAAGTAACTTTTGAGGAACTTTGCCTTCCATTCTTTTGGGGATGGATAAAAAGAACCATCCAAGCACTAAAATTGATGGAGTGGACATGCCCCTACTCTTAAAATTACTGGCTTTCAGCCAAAACGTGAAGGAATTACTATAATCACCAAAGGTGGTAGAATGCGGATTAATTAGAGCCTCGTCTAGGATGCCATGTATTATTTGATCCAGCTCTTAATATTTCGAATTCAAATCCGGGCAAAGAAAACTTAGAACGTATTCTTTCAGAAACTATAAAATAAACACCAGTTAATAGATGAGGTTGATATATTTAACTAACCCAAGCAACGAGCTGTTAGAATCATAAGCACGCTGGGCACAATGCTTAGCGGCATTTCGTCCGTCTTTAAGTTCCGTGTTCAAATTCCACCGAGGTCGACTTTGCCTTTCATCCTTTCAGGTTCGATAAAATAACTAAAATAAGTTGAGCGCTGGGGTCTATGTATTCGGCTTATCTTTCTCCCTAAACTGCTGGCCTCGTGCCGATATTTGAAATCGATATATTTAACTAATGCTTCCCAAATTTTTGTATTTAAGTCTGTATCAGAAACGATTATGTTACTGGGAGATAAGCAGAAAAGTTAGAACATCGGGAAGACTACTGTGTGTTGTCTGTTCTTCACCTTTATATTCTGAGATCGAATTTCGCCGATGTCGACTTCAGCTTTTATCAATAAAATACAATAGTAGTGATGAACTTAGGCGTTGTAACCGACTGGTTTCTCCCTTCCAAATTCTAACCTTGTTCCTACGTAAGAAAGTATTATAATCACGATTATCATCAAAAGCAGTAAATTGGCAGAATCGTTAGATATTCGTACAAAGTATATAACGTTATCTAATCTAGTTACGCTCTTTTACGTTCTGGGTTCAAATCACACCCGGGTTAATTCTTGCCATTCATCTTTGCAGGAGTAAAGAAATAATGTAGCAGTCAATTAGTAGTGCCAATATAATCGTCTGTTACTGTTCCTTCTTTCTAAATCTCCATCTTTGCGAAAATTTTAGAAAGTAATATTATACTATTATCATTGTTATTATCGTCTGCATCCAACCATGAATACGTGAACTTTCGGATAACATCAAAAATTAGTTCATCTGTGTATTTTTCTTTGTTGACTGACTTGGGTGTTATATGATGGGTTAAGTGCATTGAATAAAGTTGACGGTTGATGGTTGACTGTAGTTATTAATAGTGAATCACAGAGATGTGTTAAAATCTCATTAATTCAAAAATCTGTTCAATCACATTGAAATCTCTGAATTCTGTTCATGATATTGACTTGCTATCTTCAATGAACTGGCTGCCATTAATCTATCTAAAACAATTGACGCAAATACTACACCCTTGGCTTCACTTCATCAAGAGATAACCCAACAATTCCATTTGAAAATTGATCACGACAACTACTGTTGATATATATCTCAATTTACGTATCTTTGATAATGATGACATTAGATATATTGCTTTAAAATGTATAAAACTATTTTATATCATTTGCGGAGCACTTTTCTTTTTATATCTAAACGCTATAAACCTCGGTTTAACACTTCTTTTTTACACTGGTGAAAAACAAAATAGGGTGTTATATATCTTTTAAGACTTATCATTACGTTATTCTATATATTTGCACTTTCAACTCTAAATTACTCTTTGAATCGCCGCCCCTCTAAGTATGTCTAGATTTGTAATCATTTACAAAGTGATCCATCTATTCTATATTTTCACTATACTTTGCTCTTAAAGTAACTGTAATGTATTTCAAACAAGATACAACATTAGAGTACATTAACGCTTTGACATTGAAATTGTTTATTCTGCTGTTTATTGTTCTTTTTATGCCCATAGCCTGGTTAAGAAGATAGGTTTGAAATCATGTAGTTGTGTGTTCGTCAAGGAAGACAGATTCTTCGGGAAAAAATGTCTTGTTCCACGACCTGGAGTTCACGCATTCTTTGGATTGACGTACAATATAGGGAATGATTTGTATCCGCCCTTTAATGGTATGTATTTTCTGTTGTTTGCTTCTCACGAAGTAGGTGTCAAATGAAGAGAGGAGAGGATAGGTGGGTGGGAGGGAAGAGAGGTAGTACGTGCCAGATGTAGAGAAGAGGAGAGTTAAGATGTGGTGCAAAGGAGCGAAGAAAGAAGACTAATTCCTGTCCACAGGGAAGGCGGGAGTCCGGATGACCCCTGTGCAAAGACAATCTGAACACGATCGGGTGTTGTAGTGAATGACTGATAGAGCGGAAATGGTGTGAGACCGGGGTGTCATTGCCGCGTCTGATCTCTCGAAGGTGCTCCGCGAACCAGTCAGACAATCATCGTCCCGTTTGACCGATGTACAGAGAGGGGCAGAAAGAACAGGAGAAACTGTAAATATCGTTGCTTGAAGTGCAGGTAAAGATATCGGTGATATGGATAGGAACGATGATGGGTGCCTGTGAAGATGGTGGTGTGGGAGAGGTAGGGGCACTGCGGCAGCGTGGGCGGGAACAGGGGGAACGGGCCGGGCCACGTGGTGTGTTAAGGAACTGTGCACCAGGAAGTCACGCAGGTTGTAGGCTCATTTGAAGGTGGGAAGTTGGTAGGTTAGGGAAGATGGGTGAGGTGGAGTTTGGGACTTGAGTCGTCGGAAGGCTCGGAGAATGGTACGTTGGAGGAGCAGGAAGGTGGGGTGGTAATTAGGGGAAACGAGAGACGGGCAACGGCGGGGCGGTGGGGAGAGAGGGCAGAGGCATGGTCCACGGAACGCGCCTTGGCAAGGACTGTGTGGATGGTGGTGAGAAGATAACCAAGAAGAAAGAAGTAGCGAGCCATGAGTTGAGACTGAGTATCAAAGCCATGGTTGTCACTGCAAAGCCTGCGCAGACGGAGGAATTGGAAGTAGGGGATAGAGAGCTTGGTGTGGTTAGGTTGGGAGGAGGAGAGGTTAAGTGTGAGTCAGTGTTTCTAGTAGAATGAGGTAGTGAGAGAGGAGTGGTGTAGGTTGAAACAAATGTCGAAAAATACGACGGAAGTGTTGGAAATAGTGCAGGAGAATTTCGACGGCAGGGGGAAGGATTGGACAATGAGAGGAAGGAGTCTAGTGGTTCGCGGGAGAGTGAAGTTGCACCGATACAGTCATCAATATAACAACCGTATAGTTCGGGAGTGGGACCAGCGAATCGTGAGAATATTTGACCCTCAATGTACCCAACGAACAGGTCCGCTGAGTTGGGGGCCATTCTCATTCCCATGGCCACTCCCATAACTGTTGGCAAAAATCCCCAGTGAACGAGAAGCAGTTGAGGGAGAGAATAAGTTTGGCCAGTCGAAGAAGTGTGGAGGTGTCAGATTGGGGCTGTGTGATGCTATGTGAATCTAGGTTATTTCGGACCAAGGAAACGATTTCCCCAACATTATATCGAATATTATTTGTAGAGTATCTTCATGCTTGACGCTTGAAATTGTCAAGTGTGTCTTCACAAGAATCTCCACATTCTACAACGGCTTCTAGTAACCATCAGCTATAAAATCCGATCAAATGTATTGTCATAAACGACAGTATGCAAATGAGCTCCAAACCGAGGACCGCGACTTTTCCTAGAGAGTCATTTTGATTCTAGCTGGCTCATATGAAATTGCTTATAAAAAGACACTCTCCGCTGCTATTGACCGGCAGGGTGGCGTATTTAATACAAATTCACAAGAGTAACCCGCTGTATCAGTAACAAGTTTCTGTGTATATGATGTCGCTGATACGTTGATGAGTAACCTGATACACCTTGACTAATAACCTCGCCACTGGCACAACATAAAGCAACATATAGATTAATCTGCTATCACTGCATTGTCAGTTTACTCGCGTAACTTATACTGACAAATGGAGCTCCCATAGATTCTCTGTTAGACGTCAGTTTTATTTCATTTCACGCCGCAGCAAGATAACTGGGCAGATAAACTGTGATTTACGACCAACA
>NC_043005.1:82844479-82854479 GCF_006345805.1 Octopus sinensis | reverse complement strand
ACTATCTAATCAAAGAAATCCATTGTATACCATTATAAAACACGGCAACATATCACTAGATATTCTTGAACATCGAAGTTACAAATAAGTGATAACTCTACTAGTTCTACGTTTATAAATTTCATCTAAAACAAACCCCTGAGGGAATGAAACAACTCATCAGCACAATTCTACTTTATCTTTTTTTTTTCCTTCGGCGAACGCAAAACTCGACCGCGTATAATTCATACCCAGTCGCACTGCATCTATAAAGGTGAACACTATCATATAAACCGCAATTTTCATATGGTGGCGTTTTCAAAATGAACACCGGGAAGGAGTAGGCTAGGGAATGCGCTGCGTATTTGGGTTCAGTGTAAAACCTATCATCCCATATTTAACACTTTACTATCCCCGATAAAGCTAATATATTTATTGTTTACTCTTCCGTTAAGGCAATTGAAGAAAAATGTAATCCATCCAGTGGGAGATAAATATCATTTACAATACACGAACTACAAATATTTTATTGCATTGGAGACAGGCATAGGAAAGGTGACAAGAACTAGTGGACGTCTGCTGGATTCAACAGCTGTTTTGCAGACTTTGGACCTCTTTCCGTTGAATTACTCTTACAAAAACTAGCTCAAATTCAAAAGGGACATACTCTAATTTTCTGTTGTTTTCTTTTTCCGTTTCATATACCCTTCCACTTTTTGCACTTACCTTCTTGTTTTACCTCGTGATTTCTCTTGAACTAGAGTACTGATTCGTAAATTGAATAGAACATTTGCACAGAGCCTGGAATTACATGGAGACACGACGCGTGATATAATATCCTGCCTAGACACGCATCTCCAATGCAAGAAACTATTTGTAACTAGTGTCTTTATGCACCCTACACATATATATGCACACACACATATAATTGTCTGAATGTGCGTATATATATATATAATTTATATATATATATATATATATATATATAGATGTGTGCATGTTTCAATTGTTAACAATTAACACGGGAAAATAGATAAATAGCTACCAGGGTAGTAAAAAAAATCGCACAAGTAAAAAGGGTGTAACTCGTTGTTTTTAAAGGTAGAAACTCCGGGTTTACGTTAAATATTTTGTATAATATATATAAATATATGCTGTTTCGTGAAGCTATTGTTAGGAATTTTCCAAAGAATTCCAGGTTTCACTCTATTATCAACTCACGCACGGTTAGGATTGGTTTTTCCAACACAAAAAATTATCTTACAAATTATCTCCTCACTTAATATTTGCCTGTTAAATAAGGATACATTTACTAATACTAACATTAATTTAGCTAATATCATCCATCCCCCTAGAAATATTAATAACAAAGGTTATTGCATCAGAAGTAAATTTCAGCAGAATCAAGTTTATGTCAAATAACTCTAAAATTAAAAATTCTATATACCAGTGTAAAATTACTTTTGGTAAAGAAGTATTTTTTTTTTATATAGGCAACTCATCTCAGTAATCTAAAAGAATTTCTAATCATTACTCTACATTTAGGAATAGGAATAAACATAACAGTTCAGGCATCTAAAAGACCATAATAAACAACTTAATTTGGATTGGTTGATTCTCTCAATATCGACACCTTATGGTAAAGGCAAATAATTCTCTCTTCTCTGTAATTCTGAACTATTTTAAAGATTATTTTCTCCAAAAATACGCTTCTAAACACGGTTATAGAGCGTGCATACCGATGTAAACATTGGCAGAAACACACCTTTAGTTCATATAAGTAATATCTATCATTATATATAATTTAAACATTATTTTTTTTTTATATTTCACATTCACTAGATATATCTTTTTCCAAGTCTAAGGTTTTAAAAAATTTATATATCGTTATATATTTCTCATTCATTTGTTTGTTTTTTCTTTCCTTTACCCTTCTTCTTTCTATAGGCTACCTTTGACGTTATATCCTCTAACGTTTCTTTAAAACAAACTTAAAAGCGTTCAGTTAATCACTATACATATCCATCATATTCTGTGTTAAAATATCTTATTGACGAGTTTCATTTCTCCATTTCCATGAAGAGAAGATTACATTGTTCTACATCATTTTATTCCTTTGAAATAATACCAGTGTTATCTTCGAAACATGTGACGGAAGTAAAAGAATTTGAATACCACCTCCGTTTAACTCCACATATATATATATAATTCCTACACGCTTTGTTTCTTATAGTATACTATGAGATACACATCACTCTCATTCTCAACTGCATACCCTTACTACTAATAATGTCCATTCGTCCAAAAGTATCTCTGCGTATTCATATTTTTAAGCACAATGAATGCCACTACTCCTTTCTACTCAACCTTTGCTCCCCCAGGAAGCATCCATCAAAAATGTAGAGCCCCTCTATGTTAGATTTTCTCTCTTATGGATTAAGGGACAGACAATATTCTAAAGACAAAATAACCTATATTTTACGAAAGCGTTAATTTCCAGTCACTGCACATATATGAAACACACACACATTCACACGCACAAAGAAATAAAATATAAATAAAAGCTGCATTTCTCGACATCTACTATGTTTGAAGAACAAAGAGTTAAAAACACTTAACCACGCAACTACTTCTAAATCTCCCATTTCCAAACGATTATTTTCGCATTTAAAACCAGCAAACAAAATAATGCGTTAACTGGCAAATATTCACTTATTAACACACTACATTTACGTGATGTTAGACACGCTTATTCCTCTTAATTTCTCGTCGACTGATGTTGTAAATGCTTGCTTACATATTCTCTTGTAGGCTGTCTTGGCCATCTGACATAAATGAAATTACCAACTCTCTGAAAAAGACAAATATATCTCTTACAGCTTACAACTTTTGACTCTGTAAAAATTTCAAGTAAAACATACACTGCACAATGGTGATCATGCATAGAATGTTGTTTGTTGGTCCACTCACAAACATCCAAAACCGTATCTAATATAAATATATTCAACAGACTGGAAAAGATTCAATCACCATCAATTATTGGCTTCTAAGTGCACTGTTTTATCTTTCTGTGATTCTTGTGTGATTTATATATCTGATGGCCTTTATTCCTTCTCTGTATTTCTGAGTACGCTATTGACTGAAATAAACTTGATGCCTGAACGGGTTCGGAGATCGATAGTAGAAGCCGATCTACTTCGAGACGTAATTTGAGGCAGACTTAATGGAAAAACCCTTCTGTTTCCCTTTTGTCTTACTGTTTTCACTGTTAGATCCCAAACTAAATATGTTTCCCTATACTTTATTTCCAATGCTAATTTATCAGTCTAGATTATTGCCCTTTCAGTAAGATTTTCATGTGATCAGAGACCTAGAAAAAATAAACAAATATAAAACAAATTTGTTTGATTTGCACATCACGTTGCCCTCTTTAATCCCTCCACATCGATCGTAAATAGCTTTATCGGGGTTTGCCGACTTGTAAGAATTCTAGTGCAAGGCTTTTGACAGGGGTTTATCGTAACCTCACGGCACATGTCAAAATTTAATAGTAAAAGCCCTGAATATTCCTTTCTCCTCAGCATTAGCCTGACCAGCTGTTACCGGGAGGCATATCACACAACCTATTCCCCTTAGAAATACAAATATCTTTGTCTCACTCTTATCAATTAATCCATCTCCAATGTCCAGGTAACATATTTTAATCAATCTCGCTCTGAAAGGTGGTTTCTGAGCAGGTATTCATTACCCTGTCTCTAACACTCGCCTATGGGTTTGAACGACAAAATCTTCCAGTTATTCTGTTTCGAAGCCTCCCTCTCTAACCCCTTTCACTAACTGCTCCGAACAGATTCGACCAAATTCACAGTCATCTATCACACTTTCTTCCAAGTCAGCGGCAGCACAAGCTTCAATGTTTATAGCACCTGTCTCTCACACTTATCCCAAACTGAATTCGTCGCTGCATAAACCGACGTTCCTATTTCTGGCCTTTCTTCTTCAACTGTTTTAATTTCGCATGTACATCACTGACTGACACGCAGATACTCTAACACTCTTGAACTCGTACTCACGTTTGAGTACGACACTCAAGTTGAGACCCAGGTCACGCGCTGATTTAGGTTCTGGGATTGTAATCCCCACTGGGCCAGTGTACCCTGTAAGTTTTTCGTCCAGTTTTGGATGCTGCTAGCGCAAGGTTTGGAATTTCCCAGCATTAGACTTCACATTATTGTTCTCAGTCCATCTGTAAATTGCATCTGACATATTACTTAATAAGTATTATTTTACATTCGTTCTATATTTATATCTGTAGAAGATCAGTTTTATTTTTTTTCTCTGCCTACCTTCTCAATAGAAACCGTAGAAAATCACTTTTGTTTTATTCTTCTCGTACCTTCAGGATAGAAACCGTAACATAGATTTCACTCCAACATTTTTCCTTTGTTTCACATATTCCACATCAAAATTTATGAGGTCAGCTGTAAGTTTCCTATCTCTCTTCAGCATATTTGTACAAATTTTCATTTGAAAATACCCATTAACCTTAAACATAGGAAGAAACAAATTCGGTGGGATATTTTTGTGTAGGTATGCCATATGTTTAATATAACGACACACATCATAACAAGTGTATCGTTGTGTGTATGTTGTGTGTGTGTGTGTCGTTGTGTGTATGTTGTGTGTGTGTGTGTGTGTGGTGTGTGTGTGTGTGTGTGTGTGTGTGTGTGTGTGTGTGCGTGCGTGTGTGTATGCGTGTGTGTGTAACTGTAATTATCTCTAAAAAGAGGAGCTGGCAAGGATCATCCAAGTATAAAATTATTTCACTCGAAAATCGGAAGAGTTTACTCTGCTAATCGAAGTCACTACGAATGTTTCTTTTTGAGGCTGCTTCATGAAATAAGAGGACTGTCTTCCTCTCCTTCCTAAGAACGACTGATGGTCAAAATGTTCGTATTGACGGAGAAACCTGCTTAGCCTTAAATTCGTTAGAAGATGACAATCAGTGGGATAGAACAATGAAGGTGACTTGAATCCATAAAAAATCTGCACCTTGGTCAGCTCGGTTAAGGAACTTATTGAAAACGTTTTTTTCCAAGTATAAATTCAAATTACACAGATGCTGCTTGGTTGTGCAAAAGAGAAATCATGGCACCAAAGAACGTTAATGGGAATAATTTCAATGAAAGACTTGAGAAATTTTTTACCAGGAAACGAGCATGCATATAAATCTATAGACTATGTTGTGGATGCATCGGAAATAGTATAATTAATCCATCGATCCATCCATCGATCCATCCATCGATCCATCCATCTATCTATCTATCTATCTATCTATCTATCTATCTATCTATCTATCTATCTATCTATCTATCTATCTATCTATCTATCTATCTATCTATCTATCTATCTATCTATTTCTCTCTCTCTCTCTCTCTATCTATCTATCTATCTATCTATCTATCTATCTATCTATCTATCTATCTATTTCTCTCTCTCTCTCTCTCTCTCTATCTATCTATCTATCTATCTATCTATTGATCGATTTGTCTTAATGCATAACTTATGTTTGCTAGTCTTTTATGTTCGTAATTGTATTTATATATGCGGATGCACACATGCGTTTAAGAGAACAATGCTTGGCATTATTAAAATCCACATACATTCAAAAGGAAATATCCAGGAGAAAATCAAGAGATTTCAGATTTTTAAATCAAATTCAAAAATCTAAGTAAATGAAAAATATTTTCCGTTTCCTATATCCATATCTTAATATTATGATCTTGATAACAGCTATTCTTTTCCCCAATTGATTTTGTTTATTTTCAATTATGTATAACGATTAACAAATGAATCCGGAAGCGGCTGCTTTAGCTTCTGTGTGTCTGTCCGTCTGTATGTTTGTCTCGATTTCGCATTCATTAAATAAATTAATTTATTAATGCTGTGTAAACTTCAGATCCAAATGTCTAGACCGTTGTAAACTGTTTAATTTCTGATTTAATATTTTTTGTTTTGTTTTCAGTAAGTTCGGTTTACTAAATTATAGAATATGAAATACCATGCAATGCCATTGGCATCGTTTGGATAATGTCACAGGATGTTCAACGATCTACAGTACCATTGTATTATTTAATTAAAAGTTACGATTTTTCCAAAAATATGCTTTTAACTAACTCCCAACCACCATCTTCAGTCAAGCACCAAAATACCAATATAAATCAAACGAAGGGTCCCTACTTCCAGAGATTGCGTGTACCTCCTGGGCTGCCATATTTAGATGCCAGGGCCACTGTCATAATCCACGGAGTGACCATTAAAGGGAGAACCAAGCATACAGATGATGTATTCCGGTCCCTCTTTGAGAAAATCTCTGATACTCAACAGAGACTAACGCGGTGTATCCCTTGACCATCTGCTCCATTAAAAGTATGATGTTCTCGAGGGTTTACGATGTGCCTATTCAAAATTTTTTATACTCATATGTATGTGGAAAATGCTAATCTACTAATCTAAGGAATGACTTACCTATCCAACAGTTAATATTATTAGAAAGTGGGGGTGCGAGCTATATGCACTAATGATTATACCTTTGCTTAATGGGGATAGGGTGGTGCATATAACTGATGCTATTCTAGAAACCGCAAGAAGCCAGGGTCTCGTTATAGTAAAGGGCCACAACGTCACAGATCTTATTGGAAGATATTTTGGAGCTCCTTTTTGTTACAGTCGTGACAGAAAGATCTACGGACTATCAGATAAAAGTAAGATCTTGATAAAGAAAATGGCCTTCACTAGGTTCTTGAAAGTTATCGCTTGATGGTAGTAAACTGATTAATATAGACCAGCTTCTCATGATTTCCAGAAATGTGTATAGGAACATGTGTCTAAGTATAACTTCACTCTTAGGAAATTAACAGTGTTCGAATTAGTTTCTATAGTAAATTTGAACTTAGTATGATTGATAGCATGAAGTCGGTCCTTTCTGAGCGTGTGCCTGCTTATCGGGCTCCAATAATATCAAAGAATCGTCTCTGTATAGGTGAAAATAGTTGAGGGAATTCCGCGTGTAGTGTATTTAGAATAAACATACTTATAATATCGTATGGGCCAGCACTGTAAAATGCCTCCATCATTAGATCGAAGGAACTTTGCACTAAATTCCGTTTGCTCCAGGCCAAAAACTTGTTGAATAATAGGAATTTTCTGGTGTACATAATTATGACTATGTTTAGAATATTCCGGTACCTTATACAAGAAATTCCTCGAAATATATGGAAGAACTTGTTCCTCCAATATCAAACTTTGTAAAGAATGCTCTGACACAGTCGTTGTGTTTATACTTTGAGATAACACCAGGAAATACGAGAGGCTTTCCTAATGTCTTTGTTTTTTTTTTGCAGGATTTTACTCACCAGCCCTCTCTCCGACTGTGTAGAGTAAGTCAACCGATATTTTGAGGCAAAGTTTCTTTTGTGGTATTTAATTGTCATAAATGTCTAATTTCTCGTTAGGTCTTCTACCCTTTTCTCAAGACCTAATAAAATAACTATCTGTTAGGCCTCATAAATTATTTTATCATAAGGTTGAAAGGATGTTTTCCTTTAAGATTGCTTAACACTTCGTTAACAGCCGAGTGAATCATATATATATATATATATATACACACACATATATATATACATACATATATGTGTGTATGTGTGAGTGTATGTAAGTATGTGTGTATGTGTGTTTGTGTGTGTGTAACTACAAAGAAAAGCGTTACAAGGAAATTTCGATGTCACTGACAAGCTTTCTCGAGTAAGAGTTCATTAATATAAACTCTACTAAAAAGTGTGTAGGGGAATGCAAGGTACGCTTGGTATAGATAAGATGAAGTTGTTTTCTGATTCATGAAAGCAAAATACAGAGTACGCAATTACCAACATCAAAAGTAGCCATGTAATATCCTTATCTGGACAGTTCTTTCTGGAGTACCATAGCTTATGGCGTAACTACCTTCGTACATTTATCGATGGACAATATATCGTAGTTTCTACCTATCTGTTTGTCTAGCTGTCTATTTGTCTGTCTCTCCCTATATATTCATATGTCTATGTGTGCATGTGTGTGTGTGCGTGTGTGTGTGTGTGTGTGTGTATGTGTGTGTGTGTGTGTGTGTCTGTGTCTGTGTCTGTGTGTATGTTTGTGAAAGCGCATGGACTATTTAATCGCAAGATGGTAGTTTCGAGTAACGAACCGGGAATTTATATGTATGTATATATAATACATACATACCTATATATATATATATATATATATATATATATATATATATATATATATAATATATATATATTAGCAAAACATTCAAACACTGAGATTTAAAGTCAGATGTCACTACTGTTCATATCATCTGCGCATAAATTTTTAAATTGATGATATCACCAGCAGTGACATAGGTGGATGGCAGGTGCAATAGCATTAAATACCTATGAATTATAAATTTGTACGAAGCATAAGGATGCTTAACAAGCATCCACCTGCTAGAAATAAGAGCCAAAGTCTTAAATTCATCCACCTTACCGCACCAAGATAACAGAGAAAAACAGTATGCGAGGAAAACAGAAAGGATTAAAACGTTTAACAGCACAAATAAAAATATTATGCAATTAGGGATATCCACAAACTAGGTTTCGGCTTCTGGGTATTTAAACTCTGATCCTCGGTATGTGTGTGTAATTGGATCTAATTTATTAAGAAAAGGGTAAGATAATGTGAAATAGGGAAAGTAATGAATGAGATACACAAAATACTCATGTGTAGCATTTAAAACCTCATTTTGTCGAAAAGAGGGAAATATATTACATTGACTTTAATAGTTGTTGACCAGTTCATAAAAGACTTATACCAACTATGATGATTTAAAATGAAAACCAGTCTTCCCGTGAGATACTATATATCTTATATGATATGTAAGTTATCATTTTCCAGTATATTTTCTCAATTTTATCGCAATCACGAATTTCTATCTAATTTACTTTTATTGCATCGGTATTTGAATAGCGAAATATCAATGTAACATAATGCTTTCATTGTTTGAAATTTCCGTAACTAAAGGCAAAGCATGATACGAATTACCATCTTGCAGAGTACTTTAGTCCTATTGTATTGTCATCTAAGTAAAAGTTATTCGTATTTATATATAATCTCTATTTTAATTGCGATCCATTTATTTGGATTGGTCTCTGGTCTCATTATTTAATTAAAATAAACTACTTGTCCTTAATGACGTTATCAATCAATTCCATAATTTTATTCTCATTCGATTAAAAAGAAATTAATAACAATTATTCTTAAGATTTTTACATTATAAACATTCAGAGTAATATTTTAAAGTAATCTTGAGGTTTGACTCTACTGAAATGTGTTTTTGTTTCCAAATTTCAACTTAGTCCTTACAGAAAAGAAATAAAATCATATTTTGAAACTTAGTATATGTACGTGTAGGTAGGAATGCGTGTGAGACTGGTATGAGGATGTCGAATTTTTATGGAGTTACCATCGGTTATAGGAGCAGCTAAAATCTTGAACAGTTCAAGTTTGAAGAACGAGATCATGAGACAGACTCTGCACAAAATATGCTCAAGTTATTTACCAAAGCAAGACGCATGTGTTTTACTTAGCCCTCATTCGACGACGCGATATGAGAGTTCCTGCGGAGTTGCGAGTGTGAGAGCTTGCGACGCTGAAACACACTGACTCTAGTCGGTTAATATATATAGAATATTTTAAATTAGAGCATTACAGCCAGCTGGTAGTATCGTTAGTACGACGCTCAAAATGTTTAGCAACAATTCGTCTGTGTTTACTTTCTGAGTTCAAATTTCACCGAGATCGACTTCGTCTTTTATAATTTCGAGGGCGATAAACTAAGCATCAGCAACGTACTGGGTCTCTGTAATCGGCAAGCCACATTTCCCCTAATCCCAGGCCTTTTGCTTATAATAGAAAGGGATATCTTAAAATCAGAATTAAG
>NC_043005.1:82831979-82839479 GCF_006345805.1 Octopus sinensis | reverse complement strand
GCCTTTTCTACAATTTCTATATTTTATCTTTTCCATACTTACAATAACTACCGCACGATTCATGCAACAAAATAACATGTTCCTAAAGCCAAGATGTGGGCTAATCTAACATAATCGGTGTTTCATGTTAGCTTTAATTGATTGAGTTTCAGAATTGACCTTAAATATCTTCAGAAAATTCTTCAACCTTTTCGTCTGAAGATCGCAAACGTGAAACTCAGAGGATTGATCATTTTTAGCTTCCAATAAAGTCTATTATAGACTTTCTCTTTCTCCATCTGTCTACCGGTCTGTCTATTTGTCTGTCTAACGCTCACTTCTTTTTCTTTCTCTCTTAGTCTGTATGTGTCCTTCTCATACACACACACATACACACACACTCACACACATACACACACACTCACACACATACACACACACACTCTCTCTCTCTCTCTCTCTCTTAGTGTCTGTATGTCTAACTCTCTACCACTTTTTCTGTTTTTTCTTTCTCACATATCAAGAACATCGCAACTACAGAAATATGTTAGTAAACACGTCTATTGGTTCTTTGACAAGATACTTACATACTTTTGAGACAGTTCTACAACCGGGTACAAAAGAACATGTGTGTGCGTGTGTATGTTTGTACGAATGTGTGCATGGAAGTTTGTGTGTGTATGTTTGTGTTTGTCTGTTTATCTGTTAGTGTTATGTGCACTGAGATTTTTCTTACTTGTAGCCTTCGTCACATTCTTTCAAGAAAAAGATCTATTTATCATTTCAACTACGCACACATACACACGTGCGCACACGCACGCACACACACAAACTATTTGTTCATGTGTATAAATACATATGATTGTGCATGTATACATACATATATATATGTATGCAAATATATATATGTCTGTTTATATATATATATATATATATTATATATAATATATAATATATATATATATATTATATATATATATATATATGTATATATATATATATATATATTATATATGTATATATATATGTATGTATGCATATATATGTGTGTGTGTGTATGTAAATATATATATATATACACGCATGCGTACATGTGTGTGAGTGTGTGTATATGTATGTTATTTCAAGGGATTCGTTTTCCTTATATTCTACATCTACATAGCGACCACGAATCGTCTAAGCATGCAGAGTCACGAATATCATAGGAAATAAGTCCAGTGTATTTTAGCAGTTTAATTGATCCTATTCACTTACTATTGTAAATCACAGTTCTTTTTTTGTACCAGGCATCGGTTTTATTTTCCTGGAATTTCCTGTGTAAAATAATTCTATTTTCTTTTCTATATATATATATATATATATATATATATATTTGTTTTGGCTTAACTTGAAACTTGTTCCTGTGGATTGCAATAAGATGAGAGAAGCTAGGTTTCACTCAACTCACGGGTTAAGTAGTTATACGTGACAAGAAGTGTAAAGCTTGCTTCATTGATTAAGTAGGATGCTGTAAAAAGATAATCCATTTCAACTTGAGGGAAATATCGGTGAACAAAGATTATATATATATGTTATATATATATATATATATATATATATATATATATATATATATAATATATATATATATATATATATATATATATACTGGAATCTATGTACACACCATACATACACAGAAAAACACACACATATATCTATGCATATTTTTATACATGTGTATATGCAAATACATACGTATATATATATATATATACATACATACATACATACATACATACATTCACAAAATATATGTATATATATATTTGCATACACATATAAACGTCTATCTCTGTTTGTTCTCCTGCCTATGTGTGTACGTGCTTGTTGTGTGTGCATGTGTACGTGTGTGCGCGTGTGTGTCGCGCGCGCGTGTATGCATGTGTGTGTGTGAATGTGTATGTGTGTGATTGTGTGCGTGTGTGAGTCTTCACATACTGAATAAATACAAGACATCAGAAGTACTTGCACCATCTGTTTGTGGTGTGAGATGAGAATGGAGACGCATTAGAGGTGTGTCTTAATGCTGATTAACCATACGTTCCTCACACTCTGATTGTCTGCATTGTTTTCAAAACAAAATGCACAGTTTTACGCCGTCTAAAGCAACTACCGTATTTAAAAATGAAAATAAAAGCAAAACAGCAGAGTGTGATTTGAAGGAATTTCTATTGATATTTCTTGTAAATTGATCTGCAACACAGACGCTTCCTTGTTGGCTGCAAATCGTTATTGCTATGGTCGTGGTTTAGCCTATGGCAAGAACTCGTTGGGTAGATACATGTTGTAAAGTTTTACAGTCTTCAACATACAACACTAATCTGTGCACCGAATTCAGGCTATGCTAATACCTGCTTACAAGATTTTTTCCGAGTTCTCTCTTTTTTAAAACATTTATGTCATGCCGTCTCATACCAGAATATACAATATTGCGATCGTTCTGACTAAGTCACATGTTTGGATATAACACAATGTTTTGATACATTGACTTCCGGGAATTCCGCAATCATTCGGCTTATCAATTCCCTGACTTGCATTGGTTACTCGCTCTGTTTTCGCCTATTACATCATTTTGTATCCCTTTGTGTTACACATGTAAAACCAAGTTTGGATTTTCCGACTCCAAGATTCCCTACGACAATTGCATATTCAACCCAAGTATCAGTTCTAGATTTGTTACTCCTGTGCCATCGTGAGAATTAGTAACAACACCAGCGCCCTTTCAAATGATTTCAAATCCTGACTAAACAAAAGGTCAAAACTCTTTTGTTTCTCAAGACAGGCATTCATAAAAGATTATTAGTCATGGATGTTTCATACTTTCTATTCTTAATATATATGAAACAAACATATCTCTGATATACTCGTAGATTTTGTTTTTTACTGGTTATATACACTCACGTCAAACTGGATTGCCAGAATCGGCTGAGCGGCAGCGGTGAACAAAGCGCCATATAGTATCCAGTTTTGCTGTGAACAAAGTGCCATATAATATCTAGTTTCGCTTCGTCACGTTCTCATCTCCAGACTTATCGCTGTGAATTTTGCGATTGATACTTTCGGAGTTTGTATAATTATTACCAGTAGTATCCTGGTGTTCATTATTGTAGTCAATACTTATTTCAACAAAATGCTTTTGCGTGTTCAAATTTGAAGTGAATTATTTATGTTCTGGCTTAATATCATTCTGAGTTAAGTTTTTATCCTTATTAATGTCTCTTCAGCTCCGATCAAGCACATATATGATCGAACGACTCATTCGGCAGTTATAACTTGTTATTTATTCATAGTGTCTTTAGGAATACATTAACCAAAGAATACCTCTTTCGCTTTTACAGACAGCATGGTACACAATATTATCGATTTGGCTACTATTTCTAACGGGTCGAATGACCATCTGAGATCTGTATTTTGAGTCCTATAATTCAAGTGAGGCTTTAGTCATTTGGTACGCTCTCAACCCTATTCTGTCATACATATAATCAAGAAGTTCCATCAATGAACATCCTGTCCTGTTATCAAATAATGTATATTTACGACTAAATAGTCCAACGTTCTTCCTTCTATACTGTAGGCCATGCGAGTTAAAGATTTACTTCCTATTTCTAGCAGACCAAGCAGTCTCGTAGCAACGCTCCCTGGCGGAATCATTAGCACCCGGGGGAAAACTCTTTAGCAGCATTTCATTTGTCTTTACGTCCTGAGTTCAAATCCAGGTGAAGTCAACCTTGCTTTTCGTCCTTTTGATAAAATAACGTTCCAAAATGTGAAAGCGACATATATGATACCAGTAAGATCCTGGAGACAAAGGCCAATAAACTATGTCAGTTTCTTACAAATTCGATGCTTTGTGCCAAAGATAAAAATCAATATGATATTTTTCTGTAAAACACAGTAAATGAGAGGCTTTAGACTGAAGAAACATTCTGAACATCAGTCGTCCGTTTTATTTTTATCATAAGATTGTTCATTTTCTATAAAAACAACATCAACTACTAAAAGCTGAAAGGAAAAAAATGAAGAAAATTTGCAGAAATAAAAACAAAACTGCATCGTTTTAAAATAAGTTATCGACAAATTCCATTATTTTTCTTTAAAATTTGTCTTCTCTTTTGATCTTCAATTTCATCATTTCATTCATTCAAACTTTTATTAAAAACTTATCTGTCTTTCATTAAATCTTGCCTCATCGTTGTTTTATCATCGTCATCACCGTCATCATCGTCACCGATATGATCATCAGCATCACCACCAGCACTAGCACCAACAGCAACAGCAAGGCTGTCATCATCATCATTATCATCATCATCATCATCATCATCATCATCATCATCACCACCACCGTCATAACAAGTCATCATCACCAGCAACACCATCCTCCGCTCCGTCCCCTCCCTCCTTCTTCTTATCATCATCATCATTGTCATCATCATCACCACCACCATCGCCACCGCCATCGCCGCCACCACCACAACCACCACCACCACCACCAACACCACCACAACCACCACCAGTACCACCACCAGCACCAGCACCACCAGCACCAGCACCAGCACCACCACCGTCATCATCATCATCATCATCATCATCATCTTCGTCGTCGTCGTCGTCATCATCATCGTTGTCATCATCATCACCATCAGCACCATAATCATCATCATCACTATGTTTTCTTATTGTTGCTGTTGATATGACTGTAGTCGCTATTTTTGCTGTTGTTGAGTCTATTTTCTTTGCAAGTCTTTTCGATGCATTTATTTTATTCGTTATATTTTCTTACTTTTCAACATCATTTTCTCCTTCAAAGACTACGTTAACTACAAACATTACAATAGACAGATATAAAAATCACTCCAACATCGCAGTCAAAACGACAATCAGCTCCACTTCCACTTCCACCACTACTACAAACAACAGCAACAACAACAGGAATAATAAAAAGAATTACAGAACTAGAACAAAATTACTGATCGCAACAACAACAACAACCGACGGCAACAAAAAGAACAGAAACAACGGAACAATAATGAGATCAAGAAGAAAAAAGACACTAACAAGAGGAAAACGAAAACTGTAACAAAGTGCTAAAAAAACATTAGATTATGATATATATATATACATGTGTGTTTGGGGTGTGTGTGTGTGTGCGTGTGTGTGTGCACGTGTGCGTGTATGTGTATATATATACATATGTATATATATATATATATATGGACATATGTATATACACACACACACACATATAT
This sequence comes from Octopus sinensis, assembly GCF_006345805.1. Taxonomy (NCBI): domain Eukaryota; kingdom Metazoa; phylum Mollusca; class Cephalopoda; order Octopoda; family Octopodidae; genus Octopus; species Octopus sinensis. The sequence goes on along the minus strand of NC_043005.1, from coordinate 82,834,212 downwards.
ATATATATATATATATATATATATATATATATATATGTGTGTATGTAGGTGTGTGTGTGTGCATATAACATCTGTGAAAGTACAATTACACAGAATTATCGTCATTATCATCATCCACCTCCTTTTGCATCATCAGTACCACCATTATTTTCTTAGTGCCATCATCCTCATCAGCATCATGTGTTCAATATGTTGATGAGGAAGATGACGACGAGGACTCTTATAGTTTTACTCATAGTTCTGGCAGCAACTGTAACAGCAGCAGCAGCAGCAGCGACAACAATAGCTGCTAATATGGCGAATATGAGCAACGAAAGAGAAAACTATCAACAACAAACATGGCGGAAGAGGTAAATGTTTAAGACGATAGTAATGATCATGATCATCATCATCTTTCGAATGATGATTCAGATGACGGTGACTCTATTGCTGCTGCTGATAATAATAATAATAATAATAATAATAATAATAATAATAATAACAACAACAACAACAACAACAACAACAACAATAACAATAATAATAATAATAATAATAATAATAATGCCCTGATGCAGTACCAGGCAGTGGCTCTCATGGCTTCTGATCTTAACTGATTGGAAGTGTTATCATGTACATTGTTTTGTCTTGGTATAAAAGATGGGCTACAGCAAATATTCTGCTCAATACCACAGATTTGCTTGTCAGTTGTTTGACCTTAACCAGTTGAGCATGTCCCTTCGTGGCTGACAATATGTGCATCTCTGATCACGAGCAGAAGTAGTGGGGGAGCATCATCCATGTGTTGAGAGGGATCTTTGGGGTTTGAATAGTTCACCTCTGGAAACATGGGTGGTTCTTTCAACATCCTTAAACAACCCTTATTCAGGGACCGTTTGAGCGGGATGGGCTACTCAATCTGAAGAAAATTCTAACTGGGCCCCACCTGCAAGGTCATGTGCTGTTTATCTTGATATGAGATCACCATGTCGCGCACATATGGTTGTGATGCATGTGCCTGGTGTACCTTTATCAGACGGGTAGTCATGATGGGTATATTGGGCTTCGTATATTTTACCCCAGTGTCACTTTGATGGCATGCACTGCTCTCTCACTCAATAATAATAATAATAATAATAATAATAATAAAAGTTCACAGAAAACGAGATACCAACCATAGTTTGGGATATGCCAATACACACAGATAGAGAAATTAAGGCCAATAGCCAGATATAGTTGTCAGAGATCATGAAGAAAAAAATGCTTTCTAATTGATGTATCAATACCAGCAGATGACAATGTGTCTCTATTGGGAAATGGAGAAACTTTCAAAACACAAAGACCTGGAAATAGAGGTAACCAGAATGTGGAATCTAAAACCAGAAACAAGTCCTATCATAGTAGGCGCAATAGGTATGATAAAAAAAATATTCAGACAAATACATAACAAAGACACCAGGACCTACAAGTATATATAACATACAGAAAATAGCACTACTAAGCACTGCACAAATCCTACGTAAAACACTCTCAATACAGTAATCATAAGAGCATCACAATGAACCACAGCACATACCCAAGGCACACAGAGCTGTGCTCGGTAGTGATGTGAAGGTACGATATGAAAATAAAACTACTGAATAATAATAAATAATAATAATAATAATAATAATAATAATAATAATAATAATAATAATCCTTAAAATCCTTTAAAATGTTTTAGCCCGAATAATAATGATAATAATAATAATAATAAATTGAGCATGTTGTCTCCACAATAACAAAATGAAACCATTGATCATGTCTCCAAGTGCAGTCTTCTAGCGCCAAGAGAGTAGCTCAACAGGCATGATAGAGCTGCACAATATATTCACTGGGTAATTTGCAAAAACCTGGATTTGCCCCATGAAAAAATCTGGTGGGAAAACAAACCACCTCCAGTGCTTGAAAATGACCACATCTCACTCCTCTGAAACTTTACCATTCATACTGACAGAAAGATAGATGCAAATAGGCCAGACATCATATTGAAAGACTTCAGACAAAGAACATGCCTCCTCATTGATATGACTGTCCCAATCGATATGAACGTATCTGTCAAGACCTACCAAAAACTGAGCAAATATAAAGATCTTGAAATAGAAATCAGCAAAATGTGGAACCTGAAGACTAAAACAATACCTGTTGTCATAGGTGCCCTGGGAATGATAGCAAAAAGGGGCTGATTGCTACCTAACTCAGATACCAGGAAACC
>NC_043005.1:82801979-82826979 GCF_006345805.1 Octopus sinensis | reverse complement strand
CAGGACTTAAATTCGACATTTCTTCTAATAGTTTTGCGTTCGTATACGTGCATAAGTTTAGTAGTATTTCTGTGATCCACGTTATTTAACTCTTAACAAGCCGGCTAGTCTTCCAAGCAGCAAGCAGTTTCTTAATGTTCATCACTCTAAACATACTGTATAATGTTCAGCGGACAGAAAGTCTCTTTTCTAAGCTATATTAAACACATTGTTGGTGCTTTACGAAACGGCACTCAATACTACCTCATCGCAATTACGTCTCACATGGTGCCTGTTAGCAATTAGACAGAGTAAATATTGAGATATTTGTGCAATCGTCATCATCAGCAAGACTGCGGTAAGACAATGAATCAGCGACAAAATAGGAACTACATGGTTCTTTAGTCGTTATTCTAGCAATATATCGATTGGAAAAAACATATCATTATTACTTCATTATTAGGCACATCTGTTTTTTTGTAATCACATGCTGCTTATGAACGCAGCCAAATCTATTTCGAATGGCGCCCGAGGACGTTTAATAAAACGTAAGACGTTAAATAATGTTAAATTAGATAACAATACAAGAGAAAAATATGATAAGACCATCGGTGGAATGCTCGATGATGAATGATATGACATACTTAAAGAATTACAACAGGGACTATGCTGAACATATACATACATACATACATACATACATACATGCATATATGTGTATTATATATATAAATAAATAAATATATATATATATATATATATGTACACTTACATTTATATACATGTATAAAATGTGTGTACAAATATATGCATATATATAGGTAGACCATATATATATATATATATATGCATATATATGTGTGTGTGTATATATATATATATATATGTATGTATATATATTTATATATATATATATATATATATATATATATATATATATATATTATATATATATATATTTATATATGTATATATATATATATGCATGTATCTATCTATCTAGCTATCTATCCATCTATACATACATGTTTGCATATATTAGATTAAAAGTATCATGGTATCTTTTCTGTTATTTAAAATTTTTCCTTAATATTTACGTTATAATAAAACATTGAATCATAGTGTTCGAAGGATATGCTGTCTCTCAGTGCAAAGCTATCACGAACGAACGAAATAATACACAAAATTTTTAAATAAGAACATATTATTAATAAATTTGATTGATTGGTTGTCTTTCGACATTCATCGAAAACTTGTACTGATTAAGAAGTTAAAATGCATCTAAAATGTACGTTGAAATTCAATATTTTATTTTTTTTTAATTCATGTTACGCAAGAGATTTCGTTTCAAAACTCCAGTTGGAACTTAAGTTGTCCGATAGTAATATCTATCTATCTATCTATCTATCTATCTATCTATCTATCTATCTATCTATCTATCTATCTATCTATCTATCTATCTATCTATCTATCTATCTATCTATCTATCTATCTATCTATCTATCTATCTATCACCCGTTAAAAGAAGGGCTGGGCATGCCGTGGTTGATGATGCGCAGACACGCGCTGAGACTGCGACATCTCTGGCTCTATGTAGACGACGGTGAACAGGTGTGGTCGCCGTTTGTGAGGCACGCTTTCCCGCAGCTCGTCTCCATGACCGAACTGCAGTCGTGGATCAAAAAGAGGCCGAGGAGGGCGAATGGCACCGCGAGTGTCGCGTTGCTCTCAAGCAACTCTGCCGTCCTGGGTCGACCTTAAGTGACTTCAACACAACCAAAGCATTCTATAGGGGTTTAGTGGAGGGGAGGTACGACGACGAGCTCGGGGCGAACCTTGACGTCGACGAGGAGTACCTGACCCGCCTGTTCAGGACGACTTTCGGGCCAGGGCCCATGGACAACTTCCAGAGATCCCTGGCCTGGCAGTGCTACCGAGAAGCGCTACCCGTTCGGGATAAGCTCTACAGACACGGCTCGAGAAACACGGGGCCGACCTGCCCGAGATGCGGTCAGAGCGACGAAACCGTTCTGCACGCACTCGTTCAGTGTCCAACAATTTCCGACCTGTGGGCTTATGTCGAACAACTGCTGTCACGTGTGGGACGGGTCGGTTTATCAGCTGAGTCTATCGTCAATATTGTCACGCCTCCTTCCTTCAAACGGGAAGGAAGAGCTATTTTCATCATCCTTGTGGCTATGGCGAAAGAATGTATCTGGTGGACGCGTCTGAAAGGATTAGAGACAAACACTTTCCTCTCTGGTCAATCTCTCATCAACTTCTTCAAGTACCACTTGAAAAGGAAAGTGAGAGTAGAGAGGCAAGTTTTGTCAAGCGAATGTTTTAAAAAAAGATGGGTGAATGTAGCAAGAATGGCACGTATGAATGACGAAGCCACCTTGAGCATAGTCCTATGAACCCAGAAATCGAAAACAGAGAGTTGCTTATTTGCAAAAAAAAAAAAAAAAAGAAATATAAAATGTGACTTCATTGACCGAGGTTACCGTGGTCTTTTCCGTAGGCTTTTCTTTCCACGGGTAAACCTCACCTGTCCTCCCCTTTACACTTCATATTGACATTCCTGTGATAACGATCCCTATTGATCAATTTTTTTTCCTCTCCCCCTTTTTTTTAACCCCCCTTTTTTTGTCCTCTTTCTCTCCTTTTACGATCCCTTTTGATCGAAACTCCCCCTTCCTTTTTTTTTTTTTTTAAACCTTCAAAAGAAAAGTTCTACCTTGTAATTTGTTCTATCTGTGTGCAGCCCTGTGTGGCTAATAAAGAAACATATCTATCTATCTATCTATCTATCTATCTATCTATCTATCTATCTACCTAACTACCTACCTACCTACCTATCTATCTATCTGTCTGTCTGTCTGTCTGTCTGTCTGTCTGTCTGTCTGTCTATCTATCTATCTATCCATCTCCAGAATTCTTTCTGAAAGCTATCTATCTATCTATCTATCTATCTATCTATCTATCTATATGTCTGTCTGTCTGTCTGTCTGTCTGTCTATCCATCCATCCATCCATCCATCCATCCATCCATCCATCCATCCATCCATCTATCTATCTATCTATCTATCTATCTATCTATCTATCTATCTATCTATCTATCTATCTATCTAATCACATTGACAATGCATATCGCCGTACGTTATAATAGTTACTTTTAGCGAAATGGTGCGGTTGCACGTCAGTTACAGATTCATTTCAAATCCTGTCAAGGATGTAAACATAGTAATGCCGGTTGTCAAGCAGTAGCAGAGCAAACACATGCACATTGTCACAGGTACAAACATAAGCTGAATCAGAAACAACAGAGCCGCAAAGTGAGATTCTTAAACACACGGCAAAGCCTCGACTACAAACCAAGCCTGCACCTATAATACATGTCAGGAAAAAGTTGAAAGGCTGCTGTCAACCCTTTGTCCATACAATTATTATCGTTTTTGAAATCATATATGAGTCTTCCCTGTTTAGGGAAATGATATAGTTGTTAGACATATATCGGTTTACGTATCAATTTAGGACTTTTCTTTGTTAGTGAAAGCGCGTAACTTAATGGTTAGGTTATTCAATTTACGATCGGAAGGACGTTAGTTCGATTCCTGGCGGCGTGCTGTGTCCTTGTGCAAGCCTCTTTATTTCACTTTGCTCCATTTCACTCAGCTGGCATATATAGGTTACACCTATATTTCAAAGGGCCATCCTTGACACATTCGGTGTCACGCTAGCTCTCCCTGAGAAATTCGTTAAATGTATGCATATCTCTGGAGTGCTCAGCCACTTGCTCGTTAAGTTCACGTGCAGGCTGTTCCGTCGATCGGATCCACTGGGACACTTGTCGTAGCCGTCAGAGTCTCGGGCATCGATTTCCGACGAACACTTCAAGCATTCAGATATTTTGCTAATCTAATAAACAAAAGAAATCAATACTTTATAAAAGTCTATTCTGCACTATAAAGATAATGGCTATGAATCACTTACACTTCACCGAAAGGTCAACTCATAAAGATAATTGACCTAGACAGTGAAGCGGTTTCGATTCTCGATTAAAATCTTTCCTGTTAAAATACACCACTGATATACATGATAAAAGCCCGAACATCACGCAATCAACCAATATATGCCGAGTAAACATTCAATATGCAAATGAGTGGGAAACATTTATCATGATGAAGAATATATTTCATCTAATGTAAATCGGTGTTACGTGTTTGAAGGCAACATTTGATAAGTATTACTTTCATTTTAACTGAAAACAAAAGTGATTAATAATGTCAGATATTAAATGGCATACATAGTATTGATTTATTGACCTAATCAGATTCTTTTTGCTAAGGATTACTGATTGACCTTTCGAAACTTCGTTTGATGGAGATTAAGAAGTAATTTAATCTAATTTGGCTTTTGTAAGAAATAGCTGCCGACGTCATCAAACTATAATCGTAGAGATGAGGACTTCAGGGTTAAGCTGTTCAGATTCAGTAGAGTTACATATTATTAGATAATCTAATCAAACTTTATTTAAAAATAGTAAATTTTACAAGAATATCGCTAATTAACTTGGTTACCTGCTAATGATAATTCACTTGCCACGCATATTATATGAGCAATCCTATATAAATAGATTGGTAATATATTTTATTCATAGGGGATATGTAGTGTTATTCTATTCAGGTCATTCCCAAGGTTGATACTTCGGTGAGCAGACAGTCAATTAAGAATCATAAGCGGTTTTGAAAATATCAATTCTCCAGGATTGGTCACGTTCTTGTTGCTCATATTGGTCAATAGAATAATAATTCCCTAGATGCACAAAGAGTTTTAATTCCCAATGTAAAAGTATTTCACTTTCTTGATGACTGTGTTATTTTTATGAACATGGTGATATTACAAAACCCAACATCTCAACATTCAATATCTAAGACAAGGGATACAGTCTCAACCGCACTTTAGTTAAGTGAAACTTTACAATTAGTTCGAGAAGATAATAACCATAGTTATTATTATCTTTTATATGTTACTTGTTTTAATCATAAAGATGATGCTTGCACACCGCTTAGAATGGTTTAGTGAAACAAATCTACCCCAGAGCATATTTTTAAGTCTGGTATTTTTGCTGGTCAGGGAAGTTACAGGGTTGTAAATAAACCAATGCTGGTTGTGAAAGGGAAAGTGCACAAACAGAAACATATGCATAAATATCTATATATACGACTTTCAGAGTTTCTTTCTACCAAATGCATTAACAAGGTATTAGCTGACTTGTGATTCTAGAAGACACTAGCCATGGTGCCTCGCAATGGGACTGAACGCAAAATTTTGTGGTAGCAGAGCAAGCTTCCTAATCACACCGCCATGCCGTTTCCTATTACCAATGTGTTACAAGGCAGTGAACTGGTAGGATCGTTAACACGTCAGGCGAAATGCTTAGCAGCATCTCACCCCTTTTTGCAATCTGAGTTCAAACTCCGTTGGGATTGACTTTCCCTTTCATGGTTTCGGGGTCAATAAAAGTGTCAGTTGATCATGGTAAATTTAATCGACATACCCCTTCTCCCAAACTTACTGGCCTTGGGCCGAAATTCTAGACTACTGTTTTACAAGGCAGTGAGCTGCCAGAATCGTTAGCCCGCCGGGCAAAGTGCTTATCGGCATTTCGTCCGTCTTTATGTTCTGAGTTCCAATTCGGTCGAGGTCGACTCTCGCTTTCATCCTTTTCCCCACCCTTGAAATTCATGACCTTGTCCCAAAATTTGAAATCGTTATTAATGTTTTACAAATAAAGGTGGATATAATAACAAGAAATTTAGAATTTATCTCTCCAAGTTAATTTATATGCTTGCTGAAGTGTTTGAATTTCGTATTGTCTACCCATGCTTAACTGAACAGCTAAATACTTGTTCAAATACTTGTTCAAAGAAAATTGGCTATAAATTATTCCTAAATGAAATGACTTAAGGGATGTAAATCAAATAGGCAGCGACTTAACTATATAGGTTGAAGGGTGATGTACTTCATACTGCATGTAGAAATACAAAGAGTTGTAAAATATTTTTCCTAGTGGTGAAATTAATGGAATATAAAACTAAGATAAATGAACAGAAATTTTTGATGGTCAATATATACTATATATATATATATATATTATATATATATATATATATATATATATATATATATACATATATGAAATAAAATATTGATATAATCGACTGATTTCGCTTGTGCGAAGTTGCTTAAGAAGTTCGGGATAATGTTACAATTTCGTGCGATCATAAGAAGTTTTCATTCCTCTATCTCATCCCCCAAATTTCACACCTTGTGCCTATAGCAAACATTCTTCTTCTTCTTCTTCTTCTTCTTCTTCTTCTTCTTCTTCTTCTTCTTCTTCTCCTTCTTCTTCTCCTCCTGCCTCGTCCTCCTGCTCCTTCTCGTCCTCCTCCTGCTCTTCCTCCTCCTCCTTTTCCTGCTCCGTCCTCCTACTCTGCTCCTGTTCCTCCTTCTCCTTCTCCTCCTTCTTCTGCTCTCCTCCTCCTCCTCCTTCCCGTTCTTCTCTTCTTCTTCTTCGCCTCCTCTGCTCGTCCTCCTGCTCCTCCTTCTTCTGCTCCTCCTCCTCCTTCCTGTTCTTCTCTTCTCTTTCTTCTTCTTCTTTCTTCTTCTCCTTCTTCTTCTCCTCCTGCTCGTCCTCCTGCTCCTTCTCGTCCTCCTCCTGCTCTTCCTCCTCCTCCTTCTTCTCCTGCTCGTCCTCCTACTCCTGCTCCTGTTCCTCCTTCTCCTTCTCCTCCTTCTTCTGCTCCTCCTCCTCCTCCTCCTTCCCGTTCTTCTTCTTCTTCTTCTTCGCCTCCTCCTGCTCGTCCTCCTGCTCCTCCTTCTTCTGCTCCTCCTCCTCCTTCCTCTTCTTCTTCTTCTTCTTCTTCTTCTTCTTCTCTTCTTTATCACAAGTTTTGTTGGAACTCCTAGAGCCTTGAATATGGGTAGCAGGCTTGCTACCTGCATCCGAAGATACTATGCTATTCTTTCTTTTCAGCTATCTAATACTTTCCTGATTCTTCTAGCCGTGCCAAGGAGGCAAAACTTTTGTAACAGCGCTCTATTCCAATTTTCTTTATATTCCTCTTGCTGCCTTTGGATACTTGTCCCCAAGAACATAACAATAATCGGCACTGTCTTCACATTCATTCCCCATAGCCAGGCTCTTTCGTACTTAAGAGGATTGTATTTATCTATTTTTCGGTTTCTTTCTTGACTGTTATTATTATTATTATTATTATTATTATTGGTGGTAGTGGTGGTGGTAGTGGTGGTGGTGGTAGTAGTGGTGGTGGTGGTGGCGGCAGTGGTGGTAGTAGTAGTAGTAGTAGTAGTAGTAGTAGTAGTAGTATATTTTGAGAAAGTGATAATCTACTACGTGACATTCACGCAATTCTAAACTGATTAGCGGCAAAAACGAAATAGGTATCCTTCAACTGGAAGTGGAAAACGTTTCCCATTTCCAGCCCTCAGGGAGCCTAACCTTTTCCCTCAAAATCTATTTGACTTTATATATCATTCTTATCCATCTTATTTCTACGATGATCTATTTCAAACATTGTGAAGATGCGATACAGGGTGTTTATTCTTTTACCGAAAAAGCATTAGCGTCTTCAGTGAACTGAAAACTTTTTTTTTTCCAGCCTAGAATAAAAACTCGCTCGAGGACTTCATTATTTCTCGCTCTGTAGCATTCGATCAGTAATTATTACCAGTTATATTGTGATTGAGCAAAGAGCGCTTTTCCAGCTGACCGAGAATCTAGAGATGAATATCATAAAGAACGTTTCTATTTCAAGGTGCGTGTGAGAAAAGATGAGTTACGAGGAAGAAAGACGCTGCTTCACGTTATTAGCTTATCGACAGTTAGAAACATTATGTTTTATCTTCACTCTTTTACTTGTTTCGGTCATTGGACTGCGGTCATAGTGGGGCACTGCCTTGAAGTGTTTTGGTCGAAATGATTCGACGCCGGGTTTTTTTTTTTTTTTCTTATAAGCCTTGTACTTATGCTACCAAATCTTTTGCTGAAGTGCAAATTTACAGAAACATAATCAAACCAACATCGGTTGTCAAGCAGCGTGGGATGATAAATGCAAACACAACGACACACACACACACACACACACGCACACACACACACACACACACACATACACACAAGCACACACATACAGACACACACACGTATATATACGACAACCTTCTTAAACATCTTTCGCACCCAGTTCAAAACAGTTGTGTAGGTTGGTGCGGATCTATTGTAAAAGACAATTGTCTAATGTACTCTGCAGTATGATTGAACCCGAAACAGCGTGTTTACAAGAGGAACTTTGTAGCAGAACTCAAGAATAAATAGCGTGTTCGAATTATGACAGTCTACGAGTATGAGTGTTCAGATCGGACATAGATCGACTTTGTCCTACCGCTTTCCTGGATCAATAACCAAGGTTATTAATCCTTAGATATTGTAAGCAAAATGTGTGTGTATGTGTGTGTGTAATTATTTATGTATGTTTGTGTGTGCATGTTCACTTATAATGGTGGGGTATTGTAAAAGGGGCCCATAAAACAAGTAGCAGTCTAGATGACTGGAAAGAAGTACTATGATCCACTTGAACGAATGGCTCTTCGAAGGGGATGCTGCAGTACGGCCGACATCTTGTGACTGAAAGCAGTTAAATAATCCTTTTTACTACAGGTACAAGGCTTAAATTTTGGAGGAGGGTGACCGCAGTACTCAACTGGTACTTATTTCATCATTCCCGATGAAAGGCAAAGGATGAGAGACAAAGTCAACCTCGGTGAAATTTGAACTCTGAACGTGGAGACAGACGAAACACTGCTCGGCATTTTTCCCAGCCTGCTAACGTTTCTACCATCTCATCGCTTTTGAAAGCAGTAAAATAATAAAAAGCAGTAAAATAATAAAAAGATTATCTATCTATCTATCTATCTATCTATCTATCTATCTATCTATCTATCTATCTATCTATCTATCTATCTATCTATCTATCTATCTATCTATCTATCTATCTATCTATCTATCTATCTGTCTATCTATATGTCTGTCTATCTATATGTCTGTCTATCTATATGTTTGTCTGTCTGTCTGTCTGTCTGTCTATCTATCTATCTATCTATCTATCTATCTATCTATCTATCTATCTATCTATCTGTGTGCGTGTATGTGTAGGTACATATGTGTACGTGCATATGTATGTACTGACAAATATATATGTGTGTATGTGTGTGGGTGCACGTTTTTATGCACACAAACACGCTTACTCTCGCGCGCACAGGCAGCTGTATCAATGTCATATATGAAGGGACATCGAATGAATATGAAAATATCCTGTCTGCGTGTGCTCTTTATAGTAAGCCATGACTGATGTTACATTTAGTTAGTAATAAGAAAATATCTCAGAATAAACTATATTTACGATCTGGCGGTTCATTTATTACGTATGATATTATGAAGAATTATCCTGTTGGAATCTAAACATATTGAAATACCTATATAAGGCCACGTTGTTTTCAAAACAAAAATTCTTCAGATTACATAATCTAAATATTTCTTAAGAAAGTAGAACAGAGTTTTAGCCAAGTAAATTGAGAAAGATGTTGAACAAGCAAAAATATCAAAATAAAAGAAAGAGAGAAAGAAAGATACTTTCCTCCACACAATGCACTACTTTTAGATTGTGTGGAAATAGATTCTTGGCATAATATATTATTAAACGATGTAACATGCTTCTTCCACTGAAAACAATAACGAAGTTCTGTTTTATTTTTCTCAGTGAATAACCTCCTACTTTTAAAAGAGTTATTTAGATCGGAAAAACAAAATAAAGAAAGTCTTACAAAAATATTTTTGATTTTATTTCAGCATTAAGCAACAACGAAAACCTTGTGAAAAGAATTATGGAAATATAAACATAAAATAAAATCATAAATAAGATACAGTTAAAAGATATAGTTAAGATATAGTTAAAAGAATATGGAATATCGTTGTTCTGTTGTATTTGTTTTTCATTTTATGCATGTGTCGATGGAATTATATGTGACTTAATAATTTTCCCTATTTCAATTTCTTTTACGCTGTTTGATAATGGATAGATATGGGATTAATGTCTCGTTTCTGATATTCCATGTATAGGTAGTTCGATTTAGTAACACAAGCCGATACATACATACATATATGCATACATAAATGCATGCATACATACGTACATACATACTTATGTACATGCATATACACACACACACACACACCACACACACACACACACACACACACACACATATATATATATATATATATATATATATATAAATATATATATATAAATGTATGTATCTATGTATGTATGTATTTGCAACACATAAAAGAATGAAGATAATGGCATTGCATTTATTATTCCGTTACAATCGTTTTAATAACAGGTGGGATTCTTAACTTATTTATTACACTGGAAAATATATATATAGGACGTTTATGCAATTTCAATTTCATGAGTTTGAAACGGTGTAATACGCTCGTCCATGGACGTAAATGTTTATAAATACATTCGGTGGGAAGGATTTAGGATGTTGTGAAGGGTTTGCAATGATGGTTACATTTTCCTACATACTTTTTAGAACTTCAGTAATAAACCAACTATAATCCATTCATCAAAATATAAAGATTTACTATATGTAAGCTGTCCGATTTTATTAACTTCCTATCGGTTTTTGTTGATGAAACCTATGATCAAGAGCAATCCAGTCAAAACTGTTCAGTCTTTTTCAGAAATGTTGATCTCAAAATTTGGCTGAGGGCCAGCAATTTTTTTCCGGTGGGGGAGGTAGTAAGTTAATTACATCGACCACAGTATCTCAACTGCTACCTACTCTATTGACTCCGAAAGGATGAAAGGCATAATCTACCTCGATGAAATTTGAGCTCAGAACGTAAAGAAGGAGCCTCTCTGTTATCGCTTGACCAGCTAAAATCGTACAGAGTTGCTTAAGATCTTTGTGTCCTGTACATAGATGAGAAAGATGTAACGATGGCTTGGTTTGGACTGAAATACCGTTGAACTGGGTTGTTTGATGTATTTGAACAATGTTGGCATGCAAATGGAGGGGCTACGGTTATTTTTCTTCTAAGATATTTTCTAAATGTAATCCATTCCATACAGGATTGTTTTGAATTCCGGAAATGCAGTAGTCAATGAATAATTAGAATGTTTTCCAGCTGTATTGGAAAGAGCTAAAAGCTCTGCTCCATTTAATTTTATCTTTTGAAAATTGAAATCCTATCATGATCAACTGTATCTTACATTCCTCCTGGTTCGACAAAGCAACTGCTTTCTTACGTGCCAATGTACAAAAAATTTCAAGTGGGCGATGAGCACTATAGAATTCCCTAATATTCTCCTACTATCATTGTTCACAGAACACTTCAGTACAACAAAGAATGAATAAAGAGGCAACTTTCATCAATAAATATCTTCCACAACTCAACTGAACACATAACATAGCACAGAACACTACTAACCTTTACACCATTCACATTACAGATCTATATCTACCCTAATTGCACAAAACCCAGAACTACTTACCTCCCTTACACATATTTTTTTATTCAGGAATTAGTAGGCCTGACACCGTTCAGTAATCGGTGTGCCGTCAAAGCAATGATTAGTAATTTTACGAAACCGGTACGCTTTTGAATCTCTTTAACAATTTACAATAATGACATTTATTAATTTTATTCCCACCGCAGTTCATCTAATTGTACATATCTGTCGTTACTTTTCATAAAAAGCCTTTACATTTTTTGATTTCTAATTTGCAAAATGGCTTATTTTTCTTCTTACTGTCCCCTTACATTTCTACGTGTAGTTTCTATTTTCTTTTTGTAACATATTTCTATTATACATACATACATATATATACACAATTTGGTATAAAATACAAATTTTAGGTATTTGTCTTAAACATCCAGACAAGCAAATTCATAATTCGGATGTATGACATGAGATGTTATACCATTCAAATAACCACATAGGAGGGGCGTTCAATAAGTAATGCCCCTGACCCACTTCCCATAGCAGTTGAGCAACGAAACTTGGCACAGTTATTAGTCTTTTTCTACATAGGAACCACCCAGAGTTACGCATTTCTCCCATCGTTTGATGCAGCTCTGTAGACCGTTTTTTTAGAAGACCCCAGCTTGGTCGTCCAACCACGACGTGACTTCAGAAATCAAGGCTGCATCATCTGGGAAACGCTTTCCTTTCAAAAACAACTTCATGACTGGGAAGAGGTGAAAATCAGAGGGTGCAAGGTCAGGAGAGTAGGGGAGATGGGGGAGGAGTTCATAGCCGCACGCCCGTGCTTCTGATCTGGCGACAAGCGAGTTATGGACCGGTGCGTTGTCCTGCAGGATGAGGCTGCTTTTGCTAATCTTGCCCCGCCTCTTGATTTTGATAGCTTCTCTTAATTTCCTCAAAAGTGAAGCATAATAGGCTCCTGTAATTGTGGTACCCTTTGCCAGGAAATCTGTCATGACTACTCCGTCCTGGTCCCAGAAGACTGTGAGCATGACCTTACCAGCGGAGGGCTGCATCCTTGCCTTCTTTGGAGGGGGTGAGTCACGGTGCTTCCACTGCATTGACTGGGCTTTGGTCTCTGGATCATAGTGATGGACCCAGGTTTCACCCTGTGTAATCAGTCTTTTGAAAAATTTTGACTCATCTTCTTGGCACATCTCCAAATTCATCCTCGAGCACTCGACGCGTTCTTGCTTCTGGAAAGGCGTGAGCAACCTGGGAATCCATCATGCAGACACCTTTTGCATATGCAAATGGTCATGAATGATAGTTTCCACAGACCCGGTACTAATCTTGACCTCATGGGCTATTTGGCGAATAGTTATGCGTCGATCTACCAAAATGGCAGCCTCAACTTGACGGACAGATGCCTCATCAATGGCAGAAGCGGGGCGACCAGATCTGGGAGCTGTTTCCACAGAGTTCCGACCATATTTGAATTCACGATACCAGCGTTTTACAAGGTCATATGATGAGGCATCATCACCATAAGTTACTTTCATTTCATCAAAAGTCTCCCGTGGTATGCGTCCTTTCAAATACAAAAACCGAATCACTGCTCGACACTCAACAGGCTCCATTTCACACTTGACTCAGTTCAAACACCTGTAAATCAGAAACCACTTTTAGTTCAAAGATGTTATTTGCTACTTTATCTATAGAGATATAAATAATTGCACATGCAAAATTTCAGCTAGATCAAACAAGTGCAAGTGGGTCAGGGGAATTACTTATTGAACGTACCTCGTATTTATATTAAGACATAGATGATAAGAGTATAGAAATATAAGAATATAAACGTAAAAAATTTTAATAAGCATAATAAATATATAAATCGTAACATGACAGTAGAAAATGTAGTTAAAATCGATTAAAGTAGGCGATTGAAAAGACCAGTCCAAACCTACGGCCGTTTCAGAGAAGTTTTAAGGGGCTGTAGGAAATAATCCAGATTCAATTCCCTGTATAAAAACAATTCGTTCCTCTGGTTTCTGGAACTTTATGTCTTATTAAAATTCTCGTATATACATATATATGTAGATATAAAACTATAAATAAGGGTATCTAAGAGATACAATCATGCAGAAATAGCATTCAAAACCCTGACCCTAAAAAACACCTTAAATGTTCATATTGCGCCATGAGATAAGACAGAAAGACAAAATAAACTAGCAAAAAAGATTCTACTGGATTATTCAAGATCCTGGATTTCTGACTTTGCTTCAAATAAGCTCTGGCTTCGTCAGTTAAATATACCAGATGGGTACATAAATACAAATATATATATACAGAACATACGTTACACTTATATATACGAACGTCCATACATACAAATATATATGCACGTGTGTACAAAACCAGTCCAAATTGCCCGCCAACCACATCACACATATATATATATATATATATATATATATATATATATATATATGTATGTATGTATGTATGTATGTATGTATATATATATATATATATATATATATATATATATATATATATATAATATATATATATAGTATATATATATATATATATATATATATATATATATATAATATATATATATATATATATATATATATAGATATATATATATATGCAACTGTAATTAATCATCTATTTAATCATAACACTGTTCACCTGTTCCTACAGATAAGTTTATAATATTTATGTTTTACAGTAGGATGTTTACTTGTCAAACTGGGAAATTTTTCTGTTTATATTGATTTTTGCGTTCCTGCTATGAGTTCGTGGTTGGATAACAAACAAGATCCTTTTCTTTCCTATATCTACTACATTGTGCAAACTTTGTTACATATTCTATATTTTCTTCGCAGACGCTTTCTATAAATATTTCTGGTCAAAATTTCTGGTCTTATAATACACAAACTATTGTTGCTATTGTTATTCTTACTGTCCGCTGACAATGGTCACGTTTCACAGAATTACGTGTAGATGATTGCTTTCAACTTTACTGTATGATAAAAAGAAAATGAAATTTTTGTATTCCTTTTACCACCAAAGGTGAGAAAATCTCCCCTGTGACAAATGGAAGACAGAAAAGCTGACTTTAGACATTTTAACAATTGTGTTCTCATTTTCAAATTTAAACACTTGCGATAGGAAGAAAGTAAAGGAAATAATGAAAGCAACAATGACGACAACAAAACCAATGTTAAACATTACCTCACAAGAGAAACATTCAAATTCTTACTGAATGTATTAGTGTCCGAAACTGAGAAAATTTATTTCCTTCTAACTTTGGCATAAAGAAATTTTAAGGGAAGGGAACAGGGAGATGTAATTGATTGGGACTTTATTTTATCCATCCAGAAAGAAAAAGGGGCAAAGTTGACCTCAGCGATGTTTTCAACTTATAATGTAACAGGCCACTGAGAAAATATTTTAAAAATGACAGGACAGTCAATCCTCTTTCAGAGGATATGTTATCATTATGCGGGGAGGTGCGTGGCTCAGTGGTTAGGGTATTCGACTCATGATCATAATGTTGTGACTTCGATTCGTGGCGACGCGTTGTGTTCTTGAGCAAGACGCTTATTTCACGTTGCTTCAGTCAGCTCGCTAAAATGAGCAGTTCCAGTGCTCAGCCACTTTCAATATAATTTCATGAGCAGGCTGTTCCGTTGATCGGATCAACTCGAACACTCGTCGTCGTAACCGACGAAGTGCCAGTTTTTTTTTTTTTTATCGTGGCCAGAAGTAGTCGATCTTATGCAAGTGAGGCATCTGTACAGCGAAATATATTAGAAAATACAGTACGAAATTTGGCATTGTTTACATGTTCAGGAAAAGACATGTCTGAAGCATTATCGGGTTGTATATGATTCCTCACGTAAACCGGACAACATAAAATTGATGAAGTATTGTATATAACAGAGACCTATGTAAGATTGCACCCTTTTATTCCAGTAAATCTAGATTATTTGTTCATCATAAGAGATTTTATAGAAATGGGTGAGCGAAATCTGAAGTGTAAGTTGTCTGCACATTAATATGTCACGACTGGTGACAATTTGATATAGGTAGGTCTGAGAAGTTAATTCGATGTATGGCCTCATTTCAGCTATTTTGGTATTTTTTAAATTCACTTCCTTGCAAATATAGATTAAAGCAAATTCTAAAACAGAATAAATCAATAAAGATTGCTTTTATTCTCTAATAAACGCACAATGGAAACTTATATTCTCTGTTTGCCGTTGACATATTAATTTAACTATGACATGTCTGACTGCTAAAACTATTGCTACAAAATGGCTTGAATTTCGGTAGCAGGGAATGTCTTTTGGATTGGAAGTTGACGCAGCATTTTAGAAAAGAGTGTTGCTGAAAGCGTGTATATATATATATATATATATATATATATATTATAATATATATATATATATATATATATATATATGCAGGTTGTATATGTATGTGTATGTGTGGTATTGTGTTTATGTGTAGGTGTTATATAACACGCAAGTTATTGTGCCTGAGGTGTATGTACATAGAATATACTTACATTCATGATGTGCTGATGTAGATAACACAAACTCTAAATTTAGCCAACATGATAAATCTTGAATTCATCTCATCGATAAAAGAATAGCCTGGTCTGTTGACAACGGAATATGTAGAATTATCCCTCCTTGACATTTGTAGAAAAAGATTACGTTCAGTTCCGGAATATTGTCACTTCCACAACGTATCTGGAAAGTGTATTGAGGTTGTAAAGCAGCTGCTAGTAAGTCTATTAAGCATAAGGGTCTGTGGGGTGATGATGGCCGTACAATGTGTAAGCTTGTATGGCTGTAGAATATACAAGCATATCGCCACTTCCATAAACAGATAACATAGGTGTGAAGGTATGTTGCCTACTCGTTAGGGGTTGTTCGGTTTATGATCATGATGTTGATTCTGTCCCAGGCCTGTCGGTAAATTGATTCCTTGAACAAGACACATGATTTCAGTTGCAAATGAGCTACATTCAAGTGCCGGTTAATTTCAATATCTCCCTTCTCTCAACTGTCTCACTCTGGATGTGTCGGTAGCCGATAGCTGGCCATGTCTGTTGTGAATGCATAAGGACATACGCCATCTAGCGTAAGTGCAGAACATGTTAGCAAGATGTAGTTTACAGGTGACAGCTGGCTTATTACATACTGTTGTGTGGACACCCCCAGACGATGAAGAAGGCTAGCCCAATATGTAGATATAGAGGGAGAAGCCTGGACGTCGAGGAGCAGAGTCAAGAGCAGAGAGTAGAGTCGAGTAGAAGTCATCCGAACGTGCGACATAACACATACCATGAATTAAATCAAACGTGAATCTGTGCAATAAAATTGACTACTTTCGTCATACCCTCGGGCTGTTTTAACTCGTTTAGCAAATATATTTTCTTGGGAAAAAAAATCTTCAAAATTATGATGAGCCTCAATTAAGTCACATAAATACATTTGTATCCGTAATATTGTTGTTATGGAAGGATTTCTAGCTTACATCACACATCTAATCAGTTTTGTATGTAAGTGGAAACAAGATTTTTGTCGATATTTGCATACAATTAATCAATTTTCTTTCCAAAAAATAAATTTTAACAGAAAGTATTTCGTAAATGTTTAAGTTGCTTATTATAGGTGTATACGAATGACAAGTCCATTAGCTGAAGAGATTAAATAAGGCGATATAATCATATATATACTTCTATTTTCCAATTGATAACTACTTAGCGTATATCTCAACTCCTTTTATCCTCTTATATTACTTGTTTCTTGTAAGTACTGTTTTAAGGAATCTTTAATGGCGTTAGCTGTGCGAGGTGTGGTTGTCATCAGAATTATTGGAAAGATGAGGAGAAGTCGATAATGAATTACGAACTAGAGAGAAGTGTTAACATATTCATACAAAGACATTATGTATGTGTATATGTATCTGCGTCTGAGAGTGATATAGAGAGTTAGAGGCGCGCCGATCAAAACGATTTGTAGTCTTTCGTTGCTGCTTTTATTCTGAATTGAAAACAAACGCATCAGAGTCCGCATCATCAGTCCATTCTGATACTAGGCTGGAGTCAATTGAGTCTCTCTTCCTACAAAGATATTACCTATTCTGCCAAAGTTCTAAACCAATACATAATAGTGAAAGGAAAAGGTACGATAACGACGATGATGGTGGTGAATAGTTATAGTCTTGGGATGGTGATGATGATGGTGGGTGGTAGCTGTGAGTATAATGGTTATATTCCAATGATGATGATGAAGATTGTGGCAATATAGAATTAATTGTAGACTCTATTTAAATGAAAAGGCAGTCTCTGTTTATATGAAGTGTTGACATACTATATTCAGAAATGGATAACAGGCAAAGCTGATATCGGTGGCATTTCAACACAGAAGGTATAGATTCAGAACAGATATCGCATGCTCTAACGATTGCGGCAGCTGACCTTAATTATAAAAGATTAATAATATATTTTTTCTAGTTCAGATACAAGTAGATTTGAAGTGTATCCGATAACATGGATCTCAATACTTGGACTATTTTCCCAACGTTGGACGAATGAGAGCTGGACTTCATCTTAGCGGTATTTAAACACAAAACATAAAGTCTCGGAAGAAATACCGTAAGCCATTTTGTTCAATGCGCTTGCCATTCTACCAGCTCATTTTCTTAGTATGTAAGATAAATGAGGGTTTCAAATTTCAGCACAAGGCCAGCAATTTCTGGGGTTAGTGTGTAAGTCGATTACATCGACCCCAGTACTTAACGTGTACTTATTTTATCGACCCCGAAAGGATGAAAGGCAAAGTTGACCTCGACAGAAATTGAATTCAGAATGTAAAGATGTAAGATTAATAATTATATCTAAATCAGGCTCTCGACCATGCATATAAATTGCAAGAATAACTAATGAGTTCTGAAGTATTATGTGATTAACATTCACTCTCGACTACCTGTGGCTAGGAAACAACAACAACTAACTGAAAATCAATAATAACATCAGTAGCAAGTGCACCAACGACAATAACAATAGCAAAAAGCGCAACACAGCAATGAGCTGAACCATTCAGAAACTGTATTAATCGTTACTTTTCTGCAATATCATTCATTTAGATGTATTGTGTAAAGGTCAATGCTCTATGGAGAATGTACTTTTTTTTAAGGGATTTTAGACGAATATAATTGGGACAAGAAGAGAAGGAGAGCGAGAGAGAGAGAGAGAAATGGGAGAAAACGAGAGAGAGAGAGAAAGAAAGAGTTAGAGAAAGTGTGAAATAAGTGAGAGAGGGGGACGGATGAGGAAAAGATAAAGTAAAAAAAGGGGATTATATTGACAGTCAATGACAATAGCTTCATATATGTCAAGTAAGCTGAATTCGTTGTAATCCTGATCAGTACAAAGCCAACCCAACCCAGTACCTCAAGAACAAAAAGAAAAAAAAATGAAAGAAACTGGTACGACTGATGAACGTTGTAAAATATCTTGAAAAATCCTTAAAAAATATATCTTATATAAAGTTTAAAAGTGAAAAAAATGTATACGATTAATAATTGAAGCACATGATCGGCAGTTTTGCGGGAGGGGCAAGTGGTACACAATAGTAAATTTCAGTGGAGGCGCGTAACTTGAGTGTTAGAGTGTTAGACGCATGACCGTAAGATTGCGGTTTCGATTCCTGGACCGGGTGATGCGTTGTGTTCTTGAGTAAAACATTTTATTTCACGTCAGTTCAGTTCGCTCAGCTGGAAAAATAGTGTAATCCGGCGACGGAGAGGCTCCCCGTCCAGGTGGGGAATAAATACCCCATGGAAACCAGAAAACCAATCCTGTGTTCCTACATGACTCGGGAAGGGACTTTAACCGAGTAATTTTGAGGGGATTGGATTTGTCAAGGACAGTGATTCCAGCATTTGAATGGTACCTTAACTTTATCGATCGCGGAAGGATGAAATCATAATTGCCCTTGAAGGGATTTGAACATGAAATATACATAAAGAGAGGGAACAAATAGCGTGAAGTGTCTTTTACTGACTCTCAAAAGATACTGTCAGCTCGTCTTCTTTTAATGTAAAATTAATAATCCTTTCTACAATAGCTACAAGACCAGAATGTTTCGGGAAAGAAGCTAGACAATTACATCGACCTCATTACTTGACTGGCATTTATTTTATCGAGTCTCAAGGATGAAAGCAAAGTCGACGTTGGTGGAATTTGAACTCCGAACGTAAAGGTAGAGAAAACAACCCAAACGATTTTTCCTGGCGCGCAATGAGTCTATCAGCTTGCCGCCTTATGTAAGATTGGATTAAAATTTTCGCACAAGGCCAGCAATTTTGAGGGAGGGGGTAAGTCGATTAGATTGGTCCCAGTATTTGACTGGTATTTGTTTTATCGATTCCGAAAGGCAAAGTCGACCTCGGCGATATTTGTACTCAGTATGTGAAGAGAAACGAAATGTTGCTAAGCATTTTGGACGGCGCGCTAATGAGTCTCCCAGCTAATGTAAGATTGAATTCAAGCTTTTGCACAAGGCCAGCAATTTCGGAGAGGGGTAAGTAGATTGCATCGACCCCTGTGTTAAACTAGTACTTATTTCATCGACCCCGAAAGATGAAGTGCAAATCGACTGCGGCGGAACTCGAACTCAGAACGTACGGACATGCGAAATTCCGCTAAACATATTATCTGGCGTGCTAAATATTTTCCCAACTCCCCGCCTTATGTATGACTAATGAAGTTTTCTAAAGTAGGTAATCGGTCATACATTCACGTTGCGAGTGCAATTAATGAGATCCAATATAGTTTAGAATTAAAATTATCTCTCAACTATAAACAACAACAACAGCAACAGCAGCAACAACAACAGCAGCAGCAGCAGGCACAGCACAATAATGGACAGAGGCATTCAGAAACTCTTGTTTCACAGGAATACTATTCATTTAGATGTATTGTATAAAGGTCAATGCTGTATAGACAACATATTTTCCTCAGGGATATAATTAAGACAAATAGAGAGAGAGAGAGAGAGAGAGAGAGAGAGAGAGAGAGAGAGAGAAAGGGAGAAAGAGAAGGAGAGATGGTATAACAATGCTAATAATAACCTTATATATGTCAAGTTAGTTGAATTCGTTTTCATGCTAAAGTATACAAAAAGTACCCCTACCCGCCAAAAAAGTATACATATATCCCCAAATAAATGTTGCCAATGCAGGACTTTTCTATGTGGGATATTTTGAAAAATAAATATTTGTTTTAAATTAAGTCTTCATTATGCTTAATAGCAGAAAATTATCAACAATGATTGCTGATTGAGACACAAGATCACTAGTTTTGAGGGGAAAGAGGAAGCCGATCGCATGGACCTCAGAACTTGACTTGTTATATTATCGATCGAGAAAGGTTAAAAGGCTCAGTTGTCCTTTGTAGAATTTGCATGCAGAATATAAAGAGACAGAGAAGGGTTGCTATGCAGTTTATCCAACGCTTTAGTTTTTTTAGCCGGGTTGGGCATCAGCTGCCTTGTAAGGCGTAGGTTAGTCTATTACATCAAACACAGTAATGGACTGGCAAATTATCTTATTAACATCCAAAGGATGAAAGACAAAGCTGACCTCAAAAGGACTTGAAATCAAAACCTCCACCAGTGGTACATACGCAGTAAAATATCTCTAACTTACACCTTGTATGATTCTAACAATCCGCCACTCTTAATTGCTTCTGATTTTAGAACAAGGTCAGTAATTTGAAGAAATTTATCGACACCAATGACCTCAGTACCGGACCACTATTTTTACTTTATCAATTCAGGTTGGATGAATGGCAAATTCGATATCGACTGAATTCGAACTCAAAGCGACAAAATTCAGAAGAAACACTGCAGAATATTTCTGGCATGATATAAAGATTCTTTTACTCTCGCCATATAAGCTGAATAATTGATTCAAATTTCGGCATTAGGATAAAACTTTAAAAGTGAAGGGGTTATTCAAATATACTGGCGCCCATACTTGACCAGTACTTTTTTTTACCAACCCCAAAAGGATAAGAATCAATGTTGAACATGGTCGGATTTGAAACCAGAATGTAGAAACATGGAAGACAAGCTGCCAAGTATTTTCTCCCATGTTCTAACAATTCTTTCAGCCTCGTTACATAAAATAGAAATTGCTTCAAATTTTGGCAAAAGCCCAAAGTGGGAGGAGGAAAGGTTTAGTCGATTACATGGATCCTCATTACTTGAATGGTACTTTCTTTTATCGATCCCAAGTGGATGAAAGGCAAAGTTGACCTCGGCGGGATTTGAAACCAGAACAGTAATATTCTACAGAAATATCACAATTATTTTGTCTGACGCTCCAACGATTCTGCCAGCTCGTCGCTTTTCTGTTAAGATTAATAATCGCTTCAGCGACGTGCACCAGGATTAAAATTTTGGGGATGAGGAGTTAGTCGATCACATCAACCCTATTATTTTACTGCTACTTATTTTATCGACCCAGAAGGATGAGAGACAAAGTCTACCATGTCGAAATCTGGGTACTACTTAAATACGCATCTAAAGGGGAGGTAATCTAGTTTTACCAAAACTACTGAGACTTCACATAAGCGGCCCATATGTAAGTCGAAACTAAAAACTAACTCTAATCCTAAAACTAATCCTAAACCCTAACTCTAAACCTAAATCTAAACCCTAACTCTAACCCTAACCCTAATCCTAACACTAAACCCTAACCCTAAAACTAACCCATACATTAAAACTAACTTTAAACCCTAACCCTAACCCTAAAACAAAAGCCCTAACGAGTGTGCAGTGGAAAAACATCAAATTTAAAACATGATATTGTGGGGGAAAAAGATCGGAGTAAAAACAGACGACATTGTGGGGCCCCTTACATCATTAACAGTAGTGCTTGTAAAACTAGATTACGTGCCCTTCATATCGATACGTAGATGCATTGGGACCTCTGTATTTAAGTAGTGCCGAAATTTCAACTCAGAACGTAACTCGGACGAAATTGAGCGTACCATATTGTTCCGCGTGCTAATAATTTTGCCAGCTCATCGCCTTACTGTGTAAGATTAAAAATGATGTCTAAATTAGTTCGTCGACCGTCCATTTAAGCGCAGAGAACAACTAATTCTAAAGCGGTATGATGGCAAAATCATTACCTCGCCGCACAAAATGCTTAGCGACATTTCCTCTGTTTCTTTATGTTCTATGTTTAATTCCTGCCCAGGTCATCTTTGCCATTCAACATTTCGGGAATGATAAAATAAACACTAGTGGAGCAAAAAAGTCAACTAAGACCTCATCACTACCTAAAAGTGTTGACCTTGTGCCAGTTTCAAAACCACTATTAAGTATGGTAGCGAGATGCCAGAATTGTTATCACGTCGGACAGAATGTATAGCGGCATTTCTTCCGGTAGTTTATATCCTGAGTTGAAATCAACGATGGTCATGTTTGCATTTCATCAGGGTCAATAAAATATATTGGCCAAGTATTGGGATCGATGTAACAGATTTGCTCCCTCCCTTCAAAATTACTGGCCCTGAAGCCTACAACGGACCAGCGTCTCATTCAGGGAGTACACTATAGCTACCGTTTGGTACCTATTCAGGAAACCGAGTAACAAGCATTATGAGTCTTGTGGCTAGAGAAAAATACCCATTTGAGTTGATTTTCTTGATTCTCACACTTACCTAATTGGAACATGGAGGAACGAGATACATCGGCAATGGATTTTGTCCCACACCTACCGAGTCTGTACTTGCACAGTTTAATTTTGTGGATATTCAAAGGTTATCTCCTTTGCATTTGAACTCTCTACATTTAATAATAAGATTTTTAATGGCGCATGATGTATTCTGTGTTTCTATCGATTGTCACAGCGTATTTTTCTGCCAGTAACAGGCATAACACTACTTTTATGCAACACTGCAGTATTACTGTTTATTTTTAATTTGTATCCATCTGATATTTTATTGATTTTATTTATACATTTTTCATGTATAATACTGGATTTCATTTCCTATGTTTCTGTTTGAAAAATGACATTTGAATATTCTGTGCATATTTGACGTAAAAATTGACATTTGCAAGAACAAAAATCGACAACAGAATTGTAGCAGTGTGAAAGCTGACGAGCAAAACGGTTATTTTCCGATTGCAAACAGTAACAAAGAAACAAAGAGGATTATAGTTTTTATTTCACGCAGCAGAGATGAGTTTTACATTGCATGTGTCTTTGTGACGTCATTAAAATGAAATTGTCTTAAAATCAAGAATTTTTTAATATCAAAATCTATTTTTGCCTGTGAATAACCTGAATTTTACACTGCGCAGTTTGTCACAATAACAGTGTTAACGAAATAGCCTCTACGTAATTGCTCAACATGGTGGTAGAAGTAACAGTAGAATAACCTCAAATACCACTGGGTCAATATTGGCAGAAACGTAGCTTACTATAATCATTAAAGAAGGATTTAGCGGATAAGGAGAGAACGTAACTTCTGATATATAAAAACACAAAATGGTGGAATGTATGTAACTCTTTGGTCATGGATGTGATTGTTAAAGACAGAATCACATGATGGAAATGGAAATTTACGGTGAATTGCTAAAAGATACAAAGGTTGACAAAAATGGATGATCATTAAGACTATGTCTATCGCTAAAAAAAACAGGATCAGTACACACACACACACGCACGCACACACACACGCACGCACACATACACACACACACTCACATATAGATGTTTGTTTCGAGTAAAAGTTGTATATGGACATTTGAACGTTAAATTAAAGCATTGCTCAATACATTTCAGTAGATTACGCATATATTTAGAACCAAAAGTTTCAGTAGATTGCGCATATATTTAGAACCAGAAGTCTAGCATTGACATCGGAGCTTCGGCTCACTTGCCATTATCTCTCCGATAACGATAAGTAAGCTAAAACTTTGAAGGCCCGATTAACCTGTAAAGTCGCACAGTTTCAATTTCCGAGAACTAAAATATGCATGCAGTCAACTGAATAAAAGCTATAGATATATAGAGAGAATACAGCAAGTCAAGATTGTGTGGAGAAATGATTCATAGCGTATTGTTTCTCTAAAATATGATAGCTCTGTGAACTTGATTCTCGTAAATAGGTGTCTTTGGGCTTTCAACTTTTCTAGTACTGTTGCGTTTGTCACCCTGTCTTTCCAGCTTATTCTGACCAATCTGCGAAAGATACCTGATACGTTTCTATCATGTATGCCTGCATTCGTACATTCTGTCATAGATACATAAATGGCAACACATATTCACATCGTGGTCCATACATGCATGGATGCGGTCATGCAAAGAGGTTATGCTACGTCAATATA
>NC_043005.1:82781979-82796979 GCF_006345805.1 Octopus sinensis | reverse complement strand
TACTCCAGGAAGCCCATCACCAGGTTGGCATATGAAGGTGCGAATTTTGTACCCATAGCCGTGCCTTTTATCTGTCGGTATGTCTTGTTGTTGAATGAGAATGTGTTTTCTTCTAGTATTAGTTGGGTGGCTTGGGTGATAAAGTTTGTCTTGAAGCGTTCGTCTATAAGTTCTCTGTATTTTTCTATTGATTGTTTTATAGCTTCTAGACCTAGGGGGTGTGGTATGTTTGTGTATAGATTGTGACATCAAAGCTTGCAAGTATGGTGTTTTTCGGGACTGTATTTGGAATGTGTGTGAGGAAGTCTATGTCATCCCTTATGTAGCTTGGAATCTGTGGGCATAAAGGTTTGAGGAGTATATCTATGAAGTGGCTTAGATGTTGTGTTGGTGCCTGGGGTCCTGCCACTATTGGTCTCATTGTGAGGTCTGCAGGCCTTTGTACTCTTATATAGTGATTCCTCTGTTCCTTTATGGCTCTCTGTATTTCCGAGCTTTTATGAATTTTAGGTAATCCATAAATGTTGCTTTCTTTGGTTTGTGAGTTGCATAGATAGTCTTCCTCCTTATCTGTAAAGGAGTCCTGATATTCATTGACTAAAGTTCTAATTTTTCATATCGTTGTTTTCTCCGGTGGTGTTGGTTCCTCTTTGTAGTATGTCTGGTTGTTCAGTAACTCTAGTATCTTTTCTTTGTAGTAATCTGTGTCCATAATTACTATTGCTCCACCTTTGTCAGCTTCTTTTATAACGATTGATTTGTCATTTTTTTTCAGTGGGCTTGTTTCTCTTTCTCTGCGGAGATTCTGTTTGCATTTGTGTGTGTGGAGAGGGAATTTGGATATTGTTTTATGTATGTGTCAAGGTGTTTGTCACTTCCCTTGTAAGGGGTGAAGTGAGATTTTTTTCTTATGATTGAGTTATCTTCTGTTTCTTTATTTTCAAAGAATTCCATAAGGCGGAGGTTGCAGCTGAAGTTGTCTATATCAGTTTTTAGTTCTATGAGGTTTGGAGTGGGTGTAGGTGTAAATTTGAGGCCTTTTAGTAGTAGGCTCATTTCATATTCGTCAAGTTCTCTTTTAGATAAGTTTATTATTTTGGGGTCTATGTGTTTTGGGAGTTCATCGGGAAATGTTGGTGTATTGGGTCTGGAGTATGGTTGAAGTATCCTCTCCCTAAAAAATGGGTTGTGTTGTTACGTCTCCAAATTCCATTTTCGGTTCTTAGGTTTTCTTGTAGTAGGGGTGGTCTGCGTGGTCTGTATGTGTTGTTTTGTCTTTGGTAGTTGTTTTCTTCCCGTCTTCTGTGTTTGTTGAGCCAATATTTATTACTGGGGTTCAGGTTTCTTTGTGGGTAGGTGGATGGTTCATGTATTGTGTTTGTATTGTATTGATAGTGGGAGTGTTTTTATCCATCTGTAAATTGTGGGGTTGCATGGGGTGGTGTTTGTGGTTTCGTTTTCCTCGATGTTTGTTGTAGGTTATGTGTTGATTTCTATCCATTTGTATATGTTCCATGTGTGTGTCCTTTAGGATGTCCAGTGTTATGTGTTGGTGGTTGTTCATATTCTATTTGTTCTCTCAAGTGTTATAGGCTGTTGGTTATGTATTGTGCTCGTTTGTGTTGGTGTATTTTGTTTTTGTAGGGTTTTGGTTGATGGTGTCTTTCATATTTTGTGTATCTGTTAATTGGGGGTTCGGCAGTGTAAGGAGCGGGATTTTGGTTTGTGTTTGGTAGGGCGTATTTTGATGTCTGGGAGTTCAATATGTTTGTGGTGTTGGTTTGTTGTATCTATTCACTTGTTTTGGTAGTTTTTTTGTCTTCATAATTGATTCTTCCCCATAGTTCTTTTCGTAGTATAAAAACCACTCATGTTGTTTGCTCCACATAAATCTGGATCTTTCCTCCTCTCGTTCGGTATCCTCTTTCCATAATTGTTGTAGTTTTTCTTTGTTTTGGTTATTGTTTCCTTTCTGTTATCTCGGCCATTATGACGGTATCGATTGTTTTAATCTTATCTTCCTGGTGTGTGCTTCGTGTTTGTAGTAGGGAAATTTCCGTTTCTATAGTCGGCAGCTAGGGCTAGGATGCACCTTAGGTTGCAGTATTGTTGTTCTTCTAGTGTTTCCCCCTTATTTCTTGATAAGAAATTTTTCTAGGGAGTATTGGGTTCTTCAAGTCCGCCAGTTTTGATATATGTTGGCTATGTTCTTACAGCGTATGTTTTTCCAGTAAGCATATTTGCGTTGGTTAGAAGTTTGTTCCAGTCTTGGGGTTTGAAGGTTTTTCTTGGTTTGTATCAGTTTTTGTTTCTTCGTCATTTGTTGTCCTTGTGATTGGGGGGGTCCCGCCAGAAGGTTTGTGTTGTCAGTTGTGTTTGCTTGATTATTTTTAGAGAGAATTTTGTGTTTGGATTGTATTATTGTTAAAGCAATGTTTGCAAAGAGCGTATCAATTTTTGAGAGAAGTGAATTTACAATACTACGTTTCTGTGAGTAGATCTTCCATGCTTCTGGTATTTCCCTGTTGAAGATGTGTTTCTGTCTTGTTTATTTCGGCATTGCATATTTGGCAGATTTGTGTTAGGTCTTCTGCGTGTTTGGTATAAGCTGTTGGGGTTCTGGTTCTGTTCCATTCCTTTCAATATTTCTGTATTTTTGGTATCTTCTGTTTGTGGATCTGATATTAGTCCATCCATTCTGATGTCATGTACATCCATATATGTATGGAAGGTTTGGAGATGATGTACAGGTATTATTATTAGAAAAATGAGGGTAATCAGATCGGATGGTTCATATTTATAGATATTTATTTATATATTACATTTTTACATATATATCATATCATTCAGATCATATCATTCGGATTAGCGCTTTCTCCCAATCGAGTGGGGTTTTCAAATCAAATCAATTCTTGATGGGTAATTTGAAACATTTTATAGTTCGTAGTAGTGGTGGGGGAGGAATAAGACAGTATAAAAGGGTTGAGGAGGGAAGTGGAGTGAGACAGAGAAAACATGTGTGTATGTGTATGTGTGTGTGTGTGGTGTGTATGTGTGTGTGTGTATGTGTGTGTGTGTGTGTGTGTGTGCGTTTGTATCTGATAGGGAAGAAGAAGTATTATTATTCTGTTGGCCTACTGGACCTCCTGTGGTTTTCTAAGAATTTTGGCTCTGCTCTCTGTCCAGTCTCGTGTCACTGAGTGTGTGTTGTGTGTAGGCTGGCCGGACAAATGTCATTTGGGGTCACACTTTCTATGATCGTTTTGTGGAGGTGTGTGTGTGTGTCCGTGTGTGTTTTTGTGTGCGCGTGTGTGTGTGTGTGTCTCTGTGTGTTTGGAGAAGGAGAGAGAGAAAGAAAGAGAAAAGGGAAAATAAAAATAAAAATAAATATAAAAATAAAAATAAAAAATAATTAAAAATATATAAAAAATAAAAAAAATAAAAAATAAAATATAAAAAAATAAATAAAAAATAAATAAAAATAAGGGAGGAAGTGGAGAAGAAATATATATATATAAATATATATAAGGAGAGAGAGAGAGAGATCCAGATACACATACGCATATACGTAAATATATATATATATTTCTCTTTCTGTCTACGAAATCAACTCACAAGGCTTTGGTCGGCCCGAGGCTATAGTAAACGACACTTGCCCAAGTTGCCACGCAGACCATGCGGTTGGTGAGCAAATTCAAATTCTGCCGAGGTCGAATTGCGTTTCATCCTATCGGGTCGATAAAATAAATACCAGTTGATCACTGGGGGCGATGTAATCGATTTTCCTCCTCTCCCGAAACTGATTGGCTTAAGTCAAAATTTGAAATAAAGATGTATATAGGCGCAGGCGTGGCTGTGCTGTAAGAAGCTTGCTTTCCAACCTCATGGTTTCGTGTTCAGTCCCAGTGCATGGCACCTTAGGCAAGTGTTTTCCGTTATAGCCTTGGGCCAACCATCTATTGACAACCGATGTTGGTGTGTTTACATCCCCGTAACTTAGCGGTCCCGTATATAGACTGATAGAATAAGTATTAGGCTTACAAAGAATACATCCTGGCTCGATTCGTTCGAGTAACGGTGGTGCTCCAGCATGGCGGCTCTCAAATGACTGAAACAAGTAAAAGAAAAAGGATATATGTGTATGGGCGTGCGTGTGCGTGCGCATATGTATGTATATATATATATTATATTATATATATATATTATTATATATATATACTAAACGTAAAGCTGGGTAGGTACCTTGGTAGCACTCTGATAACATCTGGTTAACCACATGGAATAACAGGGAGCATATAGCATTGTTGAAGATAACAATATTTCACACAGTAGGAAAAATCCTGAGCTCACTTTTATACAGCGTATAGCGTACGTAACCAAGACATCATGACGAAGAATGAAGAATTATCTTCTGAACTTGTATATTGCAGTTTTGTTCTCGTTAAACTCACATCCGATTCAAATCCGACACGTGTTTCTGCTGCATAAGTACCCACGTGTCTTTTTATATAGCATTTATGTGTATTTATGTGCAGGAGTGGCTGTGTGGTAAGTAGCTTGCTAACAAACCTCATGGTTCCGGGTTCAGTCCCACTGCGTGGCATCTTGGGCAAGTGTCTTCTGCTATAGCCCCGGGCCGACCAATGCCTTGTGAGTGGATTTGGTAGACGGAAACTGAAAGAAGCCTGTCGTATATATGTATATATATATATGTAGTGGTGTGTTTGTGTGTCTGTGTTTGTTCCCCTAGCATTGCTTGACAACCGATGCTGGTGTGTTTACGTCCCCGTCACTTAGCGGTTCGGCAAAAAGAGTCCGATAGAATAAGTACTGGGCTTACAAAAAGAATAAGTCCCGGGGTCGAGTTGCTCGACTAAAGGCGGTGCTCCAGCATGGCCGCAGTCAAATGACTAAAACAAGTAAAAGAGTAAAAGAGTATTTAATTGATTCAGTTGCAGTACAGATTAATACAATGGAGAGATTCTTATGCATCTTTGTTCAAGGTTTTACCCGTCTGCGTGCCTGAAGCGAACTTTTAAAGAAGTACATTCTAGAATATCAAGATTACACATAAGTTATCCTAGTCAAATAATCGTAGATCTACGCTTGTTAGCTTTTAACAATTTCACGATACACCTCATTACTTTTTTTTTTTTTTTTTTTAATTTCCTTTTTATTTCCTCTTTCTTTTGAATTATCTTAATCTATTTATCTTGTATGGTATCATTACGAGTGGCCAATGAATGGAATTCATCCTGGCCTAATTAACGTTTATTTCTACTCCTACGTATATAAAATAATCTATTTCCTTAAATTCTAAAAGGTTATCTCAAATTTAAATGATACCAAGACTATAACCATATCGTCTTTCACAGCAATCTCTACTATCATGCAGACTGTGATTCTCTCGCGTAGAATGTTCTTTAAGAAGGACTATCTAACACTGAATTCCTAAGTTTGCTTATGATATATCGTTCGTAATGTATTTTTACATTCCTCTCTAATTAGTTAATTTTCCACTCATATCCGGTTTATCGCCGTGACTGGATTTACTGGTCTTTCCTTATAAAGGCTGTGCATGACGTTGGAATTCAGAATTTGAATGTGTAGATACAGGTTGACACATTTTTCTTGCCAGTCGGGAAAGATGTAAGGCCCAAGGTATGAGATGTGTTAATTTCTACCTACGGAATGTTGGAACCACATTTGGTTCCTAACTTCGAAATTGCAATAGAGAATTAAGCTTTTATTTATGTTTTGAATTCTATGTCATGTCGCCTGCAGACAGCTTTATGGTGAAGATATAAGATATGAGTGGTTATAATGGCATTATAGCGGTTTTCACTGATACTTCTAGACATGTGTTTCTGAAACCTCTCCGTTGTAATTGTGATTTGGTCATAATTATATACACTTTAACCGATGTACAGTGAAGGACAGAAAGAGCAGGAGATGCAGTAAATGACGTTGGCAGAAGTGCAGGTGAAGGAGTCAGTGATATGATAGGGACGATGATGGGTATCTGTGAGGATGGTGGTGTTGGAGAGGTAGGGGCAAGTGCGGCATATTTATATATATATGTTACAAGTATTGGGGGTGATGTACAGATTTAATACATATGAAATAAAAAAGGTGTTCAGAATGCTGGATGGTTGTAAAATATATATATTTATTTACATATCATATTATTTCTTCATATTAGCGCTTTCAACTACTCCTGTAGTTTCATCAGAAATGTATATATATATATACATATATATATACATTAATATGTGTACGTATATATGTATATATGTGTGTGTGTTTCTGTGTGTATGTTTGTATGTGTGTTTCTGTGTGTCTAAGCGTGGCGTTTGTGAATATAAATATACAATGTAGTTACTAATTGACTTAGCATATCCGACCATACCCACACCCATTGGCTGCAAAGATAAAATGGTATGCGGACAGCGACATACGTGTTTTCGGCGGGATTGCGTATTTATCTGTGTATATGTATGTGGATGCATAGAAATATATAGATTGATGCTAATTTGTATGTACACGGTGTTGTTATCTTTCCATAATATATAAGAATAAATACAACTGTATTTTTTTACTTTTTAACAACGGACTTTCTTCCAAATACAGAGAGAAGACCTATAGCATAACAATGATAATATATATATATATATATATGGATTTCCAGGTGAAAACATCGGAGATATGTTTTTATATTTTGTGTATTGTGGTAAGTAATGAAAACTTATAAGTAAAATAAGATTGATGATATCCTCAACAGTAATTATGATGGTGGTGAAGATGCTGCTACTAATTGATAGTAATGATGATGATGATGATGATGATGATGATGACAGTGGTGGTGATGATAATTATATCAATAGCAACGTATAAATTAGAGGGCACCAATAATTGAAATGCTCGACGTTTTCTAGGTTAACGCAAAGCAATGTATTTTAATGATGGATTTTAATACATACCGATACACACACGCATGAAGTCTTCCCACCCTCTCTCTCCCCTTCTATCCCGCCCTCTCTCTCCCCTTCTCTCTCGCCCTCTCTCTCCCATCCCCTCTCTCCACTTTCTCCCCCTTCCCCTTCTCTCTCGCCCTCTCTCTCCCATCCCCTCTCTCCACTTTCTCCCCCTCTCCCCTTCTCTCCCCACATGTCTCTCTCCGACACTCAATGTCACACAAAGTTAGTTATATATGTATGTACACGTACACTCGGACATACATATATAAGAATATACTTGTACACACATACATATATGTATGTATATGTATATATATAATATATATATATATATATATATATATATATATATATATATTATATACATGCATATGTATATATGTATATAATATATATAACACAAATATATAAACAGTATACATATATATATACATATATAAATCCATATTACTTATATGTAAATCCTGCATATATATATATATATATATAAGATATATCTATCTATATATAATTCTTTACTGAATATATATATATATATTATATATATTGTATATGTATATATATACAAATGTATATGCATATATGCAAATACATGTGTACTTATTTGTATAATACATGTATACAATTTTATGTATACATGTACACACACTCATACACACGCAGACCTACCCAGGCACACGCTCGCACATACACACACACACGCTCACACACACACACACACACGCACACACACACGCACACACAAATACACACACATTGAGCTAACCAGATTGCATTGCAGCGAGGCAATAGCTAATCTCTTTGTAAGTTTTTCAGATATTACTGTATATCATGAAAGTGATAAATTGAATATGCAAGCGTCGTTGTGGGTGATATTATTTTATTCGTTGATAAGATAAAAAGAAGCGATAAATCTACCATTATTAACTCCACTAGCGTAGGCCTAAGAACATGGCTTATATTCACAGCCTTAGTTGTATATTAGAATATGGAAATTGTTGACTAAAAAACTGCAATAAAGCGAAACAAAAAATCCGTTCCCAATATATTGAAATAAGAAAAAAAAATCGTTTGGAACAATGGCTGTCTGACAGAAACTTTGTAATAAAAGTCGTGGTAGATATTTCTTTCTTAATTTAGCATCCAATTTTAGCCTCTACCACTACCCAGATATTACGATATTATCTAACCGAAAATACAACGAAATTTATCAGATTGCTCATAAAATACTAATGTACTTTGGTTTGTATTCAAAATTCAAATAAATCGCATTGAGTTAGTATTTCAAAACTCTTCACTTTTGTTAGGTTTGAATTGAATGACAATAAACTAAATTGAATTGAAAAAAATCAATTGAATTGAAGAGTTTAATTCTCAGCGTAGACATCAATTTATACATCTGTTCGGTCTCTAGTTTTTTCAACGATTTTTCTGTTTTGTATACACATACAAATATACATGCACACACACACACACACAAACACACATATGTATATATGTACGTATACGTACGTACGTACGTACGTACGTACGTACGTACGTATGTATGTATGTATGTATGTATGTATGTATGCATGTATGTATGTACGTGTATGTGCGTGTGTGCATGTGTATATGTGTATACACACATGTTTATATATATGTACATACATATGTATATGTTGAGTGTGTGTGAGTGTATATAATATATATATATATATATATATATATATTATATATATATATGTATATATATATATAATATATATATATATATATATATATTATATATATATATATATATATAATATATATATATATACATATATCTATATACATATGTGTGTATATATAAACATATACATATATATACATATATATGTATATGTATACACATACATACCCATACACACACATATATATATATATACATATATATATATGCTAAAGTGCCATTGTATATTTGCAGCTGAAAAATTTTAATCAATTATACCCAAACATATAAATAATGTAAGCCTTCTATACCCGCTCCCGCCACCCGAAAGGAAAAAAAGCAAAGAAGGAAAAGAAAGTATTGCCGTTACTTCACTACTCTAATTGATTATATTATGTTGAATTTAAGCACACACAAAGATATTATAATCATTATTATAAGGAGGCAATATCCCAGAAGTCTATCGATGAAGACATTTATACATTCTTGATGTCGCGAATATATAAATTTTCCTAAATTGTTTAATCGTTAAAAAAAAAAAAGAAATAGCTATCTAAAATTTATGTACAATATTTCAAATCAATTCAAGTATAACTCATTTATCATCTATTATCTTGTTTCCAACAATTTGTAATATTGTCTTATATTGATTAAGTGCAAGGTCTATATCAGCCGATAGGACGACATCATGTGAAGTTCATTTAAAAAAATACTTTAATACATAAAGAAGAAATACTAACTGAAAGGCATTCAATTGTGACTCGAAACATCATTGCCTTCTGTTCACCTGAATCCTATTCTGTATTATCAGCTATCACTCCAGTAAAACGAATTTTCCAAATACTAGTCGTTAGGTATTATAACGCGTTTCCAACAACTTAGTTGTTACAACTCTTTAATAAATATAAATATAACTGTACATGTTTTTAATACATCCAATCAATATAATTCACCTGCCTATAATCAAAACAGTTGTAATTGTATAGCATTATTAAAACATTTTATTTTTCTTATATTTACATGAAATTTTGAACATCTAATAGCCCCAAAAACCTTTTAATTTAAATATACAGTGATACATCTGTTTCTGCTACAATACAAGCACTTTGACCCTTCCGCTTGTATATATATATTATATATAATATATATATATATATATATATATATATATTATATATACGGAGATGTATTTGCATAGCAAGTGACTTGATCTGAGATCGGGTGGTAGCATGAAATTTTGTCAGTAAATAGGTCGCGCTTTCAAAGCGACGAAAATATTTTGAATAATTACATTGAAATGTTGAAATGATCTAACGGTTCTTGTGTGTTTTTAAATAGTTTATAAACACCTATATACATACATATACATATATATATATATATATATATATATATATTATATATATATATATATATATATATATAATATATATATATATATATATCTACACAATAATATGTTACATTACTCGGTAGTCAAGATAAAACTCTGAGTTTCAGATGCCGAAGTGGAAATCCACAACACCATCTCTTCGGTTATCTGGCTATTTGAAAACGTTATGAAAAAATACCGTTAAATAAAGGGAAATTACTCTGTTATAACTCTGCTTGCCTGCGTACTTATACATCGCTCGCATTTTTCGTCATAAAAATTATATAAAAATACATAAAAAATATATAAAAAATATATAAAAATATATAAATTCTTCTTGGGACATAACATAGAAAGCATGTTCTATCTGTTTTCTTTAGGGGACCAAAAACGTAACAGAAACTTAGTCACATGTGGGCATGATCCGAAAAGCTCTGTCCTTGTATTTAGACATGTAGTAGGGTCTAAGCTGCTTTTCCAGATAAGCCATCTCTCCATTTCGCATAGACCGCACCTTCCGCTGCCGTTAGTATAGGGCTTACATCTGGCCAAAATCTTCCATTGTATGTTATAATCGACACCTTTATCTCTTAAAGACCAAATATGATTAGACAATTGTGTCGCGTTTCTTTTGTTCCAGTGCCTAAAGCTCAAAGTGTGGTTATTGAACCTGACCTTGAAATTACCCTCTGTAAGGCCCACGTATTTCTTCGTCGAAACGGTGTCTTTAGTGGTTATAGAGTTTACGGTAGCTTCATATATGATGGTCTTGGACATGCAAGCTCCATTTAGCGGGCACAATTCTTTATTCCTGCATGAACAGCTGTTTTCTTCTTGTGTTTTTTGTATGTTATGCTTGATTATGTTTTTAAAATTGGTAGTTGAACTAAAACTAATTTTTAAATTGTGTCTATTGAAGAGTTTCCTATAAGTATGGTTAACTGGAAAATGTTTATCTATCAGTGCTAGGAAATATTTACCTATATTGAAGGCCACCTCGGGTGAGTTAGGGGGTGTAAACCAGATGACTTTCCTATTTCTATTATTCCTTTTCTTTACTGTTGGGCTAGTGATAGGTGTATATTTTATTTTATCGCTAAAACCACTATCTTTTAAAGCCTTATTATAAACTGGGGTAACGCTATTGAAGATGTCCTCATCAGATGAGAGGCTAGAAATCCTCTTACTAATATTTTTAACTAAATTTTTGAATACTATAGGGGGATGACATGAACCTACATTAATATAACTTAGTCTATCATGGGCTTCCTATAAGGCTTATAATATTCTTATTAAGATCTAAGGAAACGTCTAAGAAATTGACAACCGTCAAGTTAGTATCTATAGTTATACTAAGTCCGAAGTGCTTCATTAACTGGATAATATCCTTCCTAAAACGATCTTGTGCTGGTCCATTTGTATTAGCTGTTAAGGCGAGGGCATCATCTTTGTAGATGGCGAAATGTACGTTAGGGAATGTCTTACCTAAGGTATCTAGGAGAAAAAGTCCAATTAGATCACAGATGCCTGCACCATCATATGAACCCATACTCACATCGAAAGCGCCCTCTGTGTCGGTGTTTTTTATACATATATATATATATATTAATAAATGAAATAAAACATATACATATATATAAACATATATGTACGTTCCTACCTCTACATGTACATATACACGCATATATGAGTACGGGACACCAAAGGGACGTCGAACACAATGAGAAACGAAAACATAGACACAAACCAAAGGAACTGGACATTTTTTTGAAAACAACAAAAAAATAGAGTACAGGACAATTAACACAAAGAAAAAAACCCTTCTTCAGTCGCTATGGTTTCATCTACTCTACGTTTCGAAGGATAAAAGCGAGACGTATCTTTGACAAGAAACTTTCCTTCCTGCGAAAAGCAAATCAATTAAAATTCTGAGATCTTTACGCAGAGGGGTAAAAAATGGTAAAAAAAAATTGGTAAAAAAACAGGACAGTAACGACAGTACAAAATATAAACAGTAAAAGACAGGACAGGGAAAAACAAGATAAAGAAGGGCTGTTGATGCCGAACGAAAACAAGTATTGCGAACGCGGAAATTTTTGTGAACGACGAGAGGAGCAAGAAGAATGTCGTCCATTACCTTGAAAGGCCAGGCCAGAAAGACAGTCAGAGCGGAAGTGTCGCCGCGGGTGAACGACAGGAAGGGGGGAGGAGGAGCAAGAGAAAGGGAGAGAAGAAGGGGAATGGCTGAGAGGAAACCATGAAGAATGGTGAGGAGGAGAGAGAGAGGAAGAGACAAGTTAAGTAGAGGAAAAGGAAATCAAAGAATGAAGGCTGAGAAAGGGATGGGACAGAAAGGTGAAGAGTGCGCGTCAGAGTTAATATCAAGACCAAAACTTGATATACAGAACAATCTTACTTAAGGGGGTGCCTGCGTTTCGTCATATAATATATTAATAAATGAAATAAAACATATGCATATATATAAACATATATGTACGTACCTACCTCTACATGTACATATACACGCATATATGAGTACGGGACACCAAAGGGACGTCGAACACAATGAGAAACGAAAACAGACACTAACCAAAGGAACTGGACATTTTTTTAAAACAAAAAAAAATAGAGTACAGGACAATTACACAAAGAAAAAAACCCCTTCTTCAGTCGCTATGGTTTCATCTACTCTACGTTTCGAAGGATAAAAGCGAGACGTATCTTTGACAAGAAACTTTCCTTCCTGCGAAAAGCAAATCAATTAAAATTCTGAGATCTTTACGCAGAGGGGTAAAAAATGGTAAAAAAAAATTGGTAAAAAAACAGGACAGTAACGACAGTACAAAATATAAACAGTAAAAGACAGGACAGGGAAAAACAAGATAAAGAAGGGCTGTTGATGCCGAACGAAAACAAGTATTGCGAACGCGGAAATTTTTGTGAACGACGAGAGGAGCAAGAAGAATGTCGTCCATTACCTTGAAAGGCCAGGCCAGAAAGACAGTCAGAGCGGAAGTGTCGCCGCGGGTGAACGACAGGAAGGGGGGAGGAGGAGCAAGAGAAAGGGAGAGAAGAAGGGGAATGGCTGAGAGGAAACCATGAAGAATGGTGAGGAGGAGAGAGAGAGGAAGAGACAAGTTAAGTAGAGGAAAAGGAAATCAAAGAATGAAGGCTGAGAAGGGATGGGACAGAAAGGTGAAGAGTGCGCGTCAGAGTTAATATCAAGACCAAAACTGATATACAGAACAATCTTACTTAAGGGGGTGCCTGCGTTTCGTCATATAATATATTAATAAATGAAATAAAACATATGCATATATATAAACATATATGTACGTACCTACCTCTACATGTACATATACACGCATATATGAGTACGGGACACCAAAGGGACGTCGAACACAATGAGAAACGAAAACAGACACTAACCAAAGGAACTGGACATTTTTTTAAAAACAAAAAAAAAATAGAGTACAGGACAATTAACACAATGAAAAAACCCCTTCTTCAGTCGCTATGGTTTCATCTACTCTACGTTTCGAAGGAATAAAGCGAGACATATCTTCGACAAGAAACTTCCTTCCTGCGAAAAGCAAATCAATTAAAATTCTGAGATCTTTATATATATATAATATATATATATATATATATATATATTTATATATATATATATCGCGGTTTCGATTCCCAGACCGGGCGTTGTGAGTGTTTATTGAGCGAAAACACCTAAAATCTTCACAAGGCTCCGGCAGGGGGTGGTGAGCCCTGCTGTACTCTTTCACCACTCTTTCTCCCACTCTTTCTTCTGTTGGCCTGCTCGCTTAGCCAACGGACTGGCGTCATTCGAAGGCTAAAACAATGCGAAGGCATTGTGACCAGCGATGTGTAACAGCATCTGATGGTCTGGTCGGTCACGTGACATCACGTGATCACGTGATATAAATATATATACGTGAGTACAGGACACCACAAATAGACGCAGAACTCAACGAGAACGAAAACGTAAAAACAAGCATGGAACGAACTTTTTTTTTACAAAGAAAAAACAGAGTACTCGACGAGTCGTGTTCTGTCCTCACCTTCGAAACACGCTGGAGTTGAACTAGGGACAGCTGATGAAGGGGATTTTTCTTTGTGTAGTTTGTCTAGTACTCCGTTTTTTCTTTGTAAAAAAAAGGTTCGTTCCATGCTTGTTTTTACGTTTTCGTTCTCGCTGAGTTCTGCGTCTATTTGTAGTGTCCTGTGCTCACGTATATATATTTATATATGCATGTATATATACATGTAGATGTAGGTATGTACATATATATATGTATGCATATATTTTATTTATTACACTATATATATATATATGTACATACATACATGCATATATATATATATATATATATATATATATATATATATATGTGTATATATATATATATATATATATATATATGTGTGTGTATATATATATATATGTACAAACTGGGACAAGAACTCAAAACATTTAGAAGACGGTACAAAAAACACGGACGGGACATTCGAAGCATTCAATCTTCAGTCAAGAGCCGAATCATCCTCGCAATTTCAGCTGATTAATCTAAAGAATACTCTAATCTGGCCAGCGCATTAGATTCCCTGGAAAAAAAGCTTCGAATGTATACAAAGCAAGGACGGAAAAACGGACGATGTTACACGAATATGAATACAAAAATAATACGTAAAAACAATAATAAAAATAATAATAACAATAAGAGGACATCACAAATAGGTGTCTTTCGACTTAGACGTATTAAACTCAGCTGGCGTGTTAGGAATGTGCCTTGGGGCAGAGTAAAAAGATGTTGATGTTACCACGACCTCTGCCAGACCCAAAAGACCAGTAGTCGGTCAGTCAGTCACGTGTGAAGAGAAGAGAGAGAGGAAAAGAGGGATAGAGGAATTAAGGAGGTGGAGAAGAGAGAGAAAAAGAG
>NC_043005.1:82771979-82774479 GCF_006345805.1 Octopus sinensis | reverse complement strand
TGAATCTTATAAGTTTCCGTCAATGTGCAGAAAATATGAGAGGACAAAAGAAACAATAAAGAATCCATTTTAGTGAAAAATATAAAACGAATGAATCAGTTGGGGAGGGGGCAGTCGATTAAATCGACCCCAGTACGCAACTGGTATTTAATTTATCGACTCCGAAAGGATGAAAGGCAAAGTCAGAACATGAAGACAGACGATATACCTATTTCTTTACAACCCACACGGGGCTAAACAAAGAGAGGACAAACAAGGACAGACAAACGGATTAGGTCGATTATATTGACCTCAGTGCGTAACTGGTACTTATTTAATCGACCCCGAAAGGATGAAGAGCAAAGTCGACCTCGGCGGAATTTGAACTCAGAACGTAGAGGCAGACGAAATGCCGTTAAGCATTCCGCCCGGCGTGCTAACGTTTCTGCTAGCTCGCCGCCTTAGACACCAGATATATTACATGAAGGCCATAGTAGCTAGCCGGTACACGCGTACATTGCAATGAATATCGGCTGTCAAAGGTGAAAACTGTTCGTAATTATTTACTTAAAAGTAGTTAATTGAGAATTTTGTAATTATGTACTAGGGAATGATCAATAATGTATTATGAAATTATTTGATTGGAAAATGTACTTTGGAACACTTAATCTTTCGGATATGATATGATATTATGGAATATGTGATGATGTATTTAGAAATAGCTTCATTGCGGTAATACGTCTTGTTACATCTTAAAAAGATTTGATTCTAATGTCGTACTTCAAAATTAATTGACTGCAAATATATATATATATATATATATATATATATATATATATATATATATATATATATATATATTTGCAGTATGTATATATTTATATATATATATATATTATATATATATATAATAAAACATTATTGGTGAATGAAGAAATGGAGCTGAACGCAGATTGAACAGAAATCGTTTTATTTCATTCTACACGTGTTTCGAAAGGCACAAATTACCAAAATCCGATTGAATAATGGGACCATATTGTGTCTTTCTCTTCAGGAAGAAAGACCATCCGAGAATCACCCACCCGAATGCGAGAGCTGGCGTCCCGACCCATCACACTGATAGGAATAAGCATATATGGTTTGTAATCCCCTTTGGTAAGCAGATTAGAACTAACCTCCCCCTCATGTTTAGACAAGCCATCGCCAATAACTTCCCCAGAAATTCCAAATATTACTCCACGGTTAACTCACATAAAGTTAGGATAGCTTTCTCCAACACTAAAAACCTCGCCCAGATAATCGCCTCCCATAATAATAGGCTACTTACTAAGACCCTATCACCTTTTTCGGAGGCACAGCCTCTTCCGCTCCCGGTTTAATGCTCAGTAGGAATAATTATAGTAGTAATAATGATATGAGAGCCAGTACAGTGACACATAATCTCAGCTCCAGCCAGGGAGTACCCACTAGGGGTATAGTTATAAATAGGGGTGTTGTGGTTGACGGTAATAATGGGAGTAGGGTAGAGAGCCCCATTAGCATCCCCAGCATCATTTCCCGCAATAGCAGTACCACGGGCAGTAGCAATGACAGCACTCTGATAGATAGTGGAGAATCAGGGGTTATTCCTATAGTTAATAGTGACGTAGTGGAAAATAGAGTAGTAAGCGGCTGCAGGTCTCGGAACGAATATAGTGACAGGAACGCAGTTCTAATTTCAGAAACTAATCCTAGCAGATTAAGATTCACGTCGGCGAACTCCAAGATCAAAAACGCCGCTACCCATGCAAGGTTTACACGGACTCAGATGCCTTCACTTATGTAGGGGCATCATCCTCAAGATTGTCTTTGCGTGTCTCCAACCATTACGCAACTTTTCGGGACGTGAACAAGCGCCAGACCACGGGACTCAGTAAGCTAATATGGCGACTGAAGGATGCGAACTTAAGCTATAGGCTGGAATGGTCAATTTTGTCGGTGGCCCTCCCATTTGATAGGGGCAGAAGACAGTGCAACCTTTGTGTCTCCGAACTCTTCCATATTTTGTTTGCCAGAGGCCGGATGGTAAACGGGCTCTTACAGTCGGCTTTTCGATGCCCCCATTGGCGGCGTTACACTTATCTGGCCTTTAAATAGCGTTTATAAATAATACCGGCACCCATAGCCCTTGGTAACAAATTCTGAAATAGCCTTAAGATATCTACGATTAACCACTGCAAGGGGAATTACTCCTGTAAGACAAACGGGGCTTGGTTTTCTCACAGCGGGGGGTTTCCTTGACAAGGCAGGCTTAGATGAACACACACACACATAAAACATAATATATATATTTTTTATTTTTCTTTCTGCCACCCAACGGTTATCACGGCAGTAGCCACTGACAGCCGAACGATCAAACGCACACACGTACACAAAATGTTTTCTACCCCTACGCCAACACACAAATATATAGAACAGTATACCACACACACGTCTCTAAGTAGATTTTTTCTCGCCCCTTATAAAACATCCAATATTCCTT
>NC_043005.1:82766979-82769479 GCF_006345805.1 Octopus sinensis | reverse complement strand
CTCCAAATTCATCCTCGAGCACTCGACGCGTTCTTGCTTCTGGAAAGGTGTGAGCAACCTGGGAATCCATCTGGCAGACACGTTTTGTATATGCAAATGGTCATGAATGATAGTTTCCACAAACCCGGTACTAATCTTGACCTCATGGGCTATTTGGCGAATAGCTATGCGTCGATCTTCCAAAATGGCAGCCTCAACTTGACGGACAGATGCCTCATCA
The DNA here is from genome assembly GCF_006345805.1 of Octopus sinensis. NCBI lineage: Eukaryota > Metazoa > Mollusca > Cephalopoda > Octopoda > Octopodidae > Octopus > Octopus sinensis. The sequence goes on along the minus strand of NC_043005.1, from coordinate 82,769,259 downwards.
ATGGCAGAAGTGGGGCGACCAGATCTGAGAGCTGTTTCCACAGAGTTCCGACCAAGTTTGAATTCATGATGCCAGCGTTTTACAAGGTCATATGATGGGGCTTCATCACCATAAGTTACTTTCATTTCATGAAAAGTCTCCCGTGGTGTGGTATGCGTTCTTTCAAATACAAAAACCGGATTACTGCTCGACACTCAACAGGCTCCATTTCACACTTGACTCAGTTCAAACACCTGTAAATCAGAAACCACAATTAATTCAGAGCTGTAATTTGCTACTTAATCTATAGAGATATAAATAATTGCACATGCAAAATTTCAGCTAGATCAAACAACTGCAAGTGGGTCAGGGGCATTACTTATTGAACGTCCCTCGTATGTATATATATGTATACTATGCTTAATTCATTTAAAAAAAGGTTACATTGTATTCATTCAGAAAATTTTAAAATAGACATATTGGTCGATCTCTGATCTATTGAGGATTCCACGAGTAATTCATGCATTATTGCTGGAAAGATACACAAACTATAACCTATTTGTTGAGGCAAGAACGCACTTTAGGAATTAAATAATCATAAGACGTTTAAAGACAGGTCTTCATAAACATAAGATTGACGCCTGAGATATATAATCTCATATATAAACGACTGACATTATAAACGACTGATATTATATTTTATTCACAAGTTTGCATACTTCCAAGCAGTTGTGAAATGGAACGACGTTAGACATTTTATTGTATTTTTGAGAGGGAACAGAATTTATACATAGGTTCAACTTTTAAATTTCAAGGCAATATTGTCAAGTTTTATGCATGACTAAGGCAGGCGTTGAAAATTTCCCCGCTCTCTTAAGGTCGCAAATCCAAATTGATATTGTAAAGGAAACTAAATTTAATTTTGAAGAGGTTTTATCATGTAGTTCAACAAAAACACCATTCAGGCCAAATGTAATAAAACTATCAATATCTATTAATAGGAAAGTTACGATACATACATAGATACATAGACACATACATACATACATACATACATGTGCGCGCGTGTGTGTGTATGTGTGTATAAATATATTATTATTATTATTGAGTGAGAGAGCTGTGCATGCTATTAAAGTGACACTGGGTTAAAATATACGAAGCCCAGTATATTCATCAGGACTACCCGTCTGATATGGATACACCATGAACAGAAGATAAATAACGCATGAAATTACAATTTTCTTCAGACCTCAAAGGGTCCTTGAATAAGTGTTGTTTAAGGATGTTGAACGAAACACTCCTCTTTCCATTGGTGAATTATTCCAGCCCCAAATAATTCCTCTCAACATCTATCAAATCCACTCACAAGAATTCACAAGCCCCAAAGAATTCCTCTCAACGTCTATCAAATTCACTCACAAGGATTATTCGGCCCAAGGATATAGTAAAATATACTTACCCAAGGTGTCGGTCAATGGGACAGAAACTAGAACCCTCTAGTTAGGAAAGCGAGATATATACCGCACTGCCACGCCAGCGTATATACTCATAACATACGAAGATAAGTTTTGATAGCATAAGGTTGTAAAGCGTAAGTGAATTGGCTGCTTATGAAACTTGTAAATGGTTTTGGACAAAGATAAAACTAAATGTGTCTAAAGATTGTGTAAATTCTTACTAATCAAGTCTGTTAAGAGAAATAAGAATAGAATGAAATATAAGACAGTACATTTTAAAATTGACTGACTAAACAGAAACAATACATACGTATGCAATTAGATAATATATATTTAGAAATCAAACATGTAATTTCGATATCAAAATTACGATATGAATAAGAAGTTTACGACTTGTAAATTGTAATTCTCATAAAAATCATATGGTTTCCGAGATAGTGAGATACAAGTCCTATCAAGATGATAATTATCTAATATAAATATAAATCGATATTATTAGAATATATAAATATCAGATATGTTCAAATAAATACTCATGACAGGAAGCAAACACGTAAACTGATACATACATATGCACACATACATCCATATATATAAGTATACATGCATATACATATACATATAAATAGATACTTACATACACACACACACACATACACACACACATATATATATATAAGAAATAACTGAGATTCATTTGAATTAGGCACTTAAGTTGACGCACCAAGTCAGTCCGATATTATCCGCACAGCCCAAAGTGAAGTGAATAACATCAAAATAAGCAACAGAATATCAAGTTGTGATGTAGTACGACCGTTTCAAGCGGTTCCATTTAATTGAACAA
>NC_043005.1:82754479-82756979 GCF_006345805.1 Octopus sinensis | reverse complement strand
CAAGAGTAACATGCGGAGGGGTACTATTTGGCATGAAAATCAACTCTTCACTACTCTCCCAAGCACTGATAACTGGCTAGATCTCATCTTGGAGCATAGTGAGATACCAGAGGGACACACATATTAGCTTCTGTCTTTAGTTTCTTGTTAAACATCAGCCATTCACTCTGTATCGCATAAGGATGTTGTGAACAAATGCATGCAGTTTAAAGGAGCGAGAGAGTGATCAAAGAATATTAAATCAGACTTTAAAGAATACGTTGGCTCATAAACCTTTCTCATTCAAAACAATATACCACAATGCATTTGTAGCACTTGTACGAATAGGATAGATGTGTTTGGATATTTGGCTGGTCTATTGAGAAAATACATTCTATTGGTATTAAAAATATGCCATGTCCTGAAATTCAATGGAGGCTTTGACAAAAAGTAATTATATTGATAAGCTCAACCTCAGTTGAAACTACGAAATAATGTTGCAGTTAATTTAGTAATATTTTGAGTGAGGTATGTTATCACCCAGTCAGTATTTGCGAAACAAAATGCTGTACAAATTGTACCATAATCCAGTTCTTCAAAAGACCAGCGTCCTGCCATATCGTTGAACTAATATACAGTGGTGGGTAAACGTTGTTGCTTCATATGAGTGGAATGTTCTTTTCATTCTTATTCTAAAAAAGAAAAAGAGATATGAAAAGAACATTAGACACATATTTAGCAACTGTATAACTACTTTTGCCCATACCTATATATTTCCTAAAGTTCTCATAAGCAACCGAACCGCTTCAGAGAAAACTTGATGGAAAGTAACCTGCATATACTAATATTATGCACAGGTATGTTTCGTAACACTTGAAATAAATCAAAATGCATAGATTCCAGACAGGTGCACGTGATTGAACGTGCACCGTCACTCTTTCCTGATCGTCATTCAGTTTTATATTTCCAACTTTTTTCTCCTTGTTTATTCCATTGCTTAACCATCTCGCTCTACATTCTCATATACGTGTTTAGCAGAGTGCTATCCAAGTATGGCATTTTTGCTTGAAATAGAGTGAAATAACCAAATATGACTTTGCTAAACCACTTCATTTCCTGAATTTGACAGTTGATGGAAATCACTCTTTCTTCACAGTGTCTTCCGTAATAGCTTAGCAAGTTCCACGTTCGTATCTAGAATGGAAGAGGGATGGAGAGAAGGAGAGAGAGATAGAGAGAGAGAAAGAGAGGATGAGAAAGAAAGACAGGGTGAAGGAAAGAGTTAGACAGAGGGAGAGAGTGAAGGAGAGAGAGAGAGAGTGCGCGACAGAGAGGGAGTTGATTTCAGTAATTAATAAGTTATTTTAACTATTGAAGCTGTAAGGATAAAATATAATTTTAACCTTGGCGGCATTTGGAAAGATACACTGAGGCACGTTATTCGATGCACTATAGAATCTGCCAATTCGTCGCATTTCTCATTCTAAAGAGCAACATATTTTGAACGTTATCATCTTGCTGTCTCCGAAGAAGTTAATGTTATAATACGCCTGTTGACCCAATGGGACGTGGAGACTGTTATTGTACAGCCGTTCGTTTCATATAGGTAGATCAACATTGTACAAAAATTCCAGCAGTCATATCTGTGCATTTAAGAAATTCGTTTCGCATTCACAAAGTGCCTGGATCAGCTCCAACGTTCCAACATGGAATCTTGGGCAACGGCATTGAACTATAGACCCAGGACGGTTAATGCATTGTAAGGGAATTTAGTAGATGGAATTTATACATTAAATTAATAATTAGATACACACACACACACACACACTGCTATTTCGGCATGGTGGTGTCTCTCAGATACCCTTATTTATAGTTATATATATATAACTTAGAAAAGGATGCGTGCGGTCCGTCATATAATAAATTAATAGATAAATAAAAGATATGCATATATACATACATATATGTACGTACCTGCCTCTACATGTATATATACATGCATATATGGGTACAGGACACCAAAAAAACGTCGAACACAATGAGAAACGAAAACATAAACACAAAACCAAGGAAATTGACATTTTTTTAAACAACGAAAAATAGAGTACAGGACATACAAAACAAGGAAAATTCCCCTTCTTCAGTCGCCTTAGATTCATCTACTCCACGTTTCGAAGGTCAAGGCGATACATGACTTCAATGAAAATTTCCTTCCCGCGAAAATCAAATTAAATATAAACGGTAAAGGACAGGACACGTGTGTGTGTGTGTGCTTGCGTCAGGTTAATATATATGTGCCGAATCTTTATGACTTTTACATGAATAATATCCTGCGTTCAACTTTCGGGTGAACCTATAGCAAAATTCTCCGGGAGTAATCATGAATGTCCCAAATTACCATTCCACAGTTTTTTGTATTTTTTTTTATAAAGGAAATGGAATACTTGTTGGTGGATATAGCCGATCATGGAATAGTAAATTAATTGATTGATTATATGCCGCAGTAATGTTTGAAATATAT
>NC_043005.1:82746979-82749479 GCF_006345805.1 Octopus sinensis | reverse complement strand
GAGATAAAGGGAGGGGAAAGGAGACAGAATGAAACACAACCAAGAGGGTTGATAATAATGCAACAAAAAACAAAAGTTTAAGTTTAATGTGTCAAGAATAAAAGCTGTCTATTGTGCACGCACGCATACACATACGCACAAACACATAAACTCTTGACTCTCACACAAACATAGGTATATTCTCTCGCTCGCGTGTGTATGCTTTATATTTATTAGACCCAAATATTGTAATTATTTATTATAAACATTATCGCTAAATATGCAATTGGCTTTTCAAGAACAACAAAAAAATCTTAGAAACGTCTGTGTTTCTATTAACATGTGATCACCTTCAAGAATGCAAAAATGACAATTACCAGGGATATATATGGTGATAAAAGTGCAATATATGAAACCAGTTTGATATTTAATAGCATATGTGAATTCAGAAAAGGGCAATATCAATTCTGTATTACTTAGATGTACCACAGTATAATTAATTAATGTTAGTTAATTTGACTTACAATAATATTCGTGTTGCAGAAATGTATTCAGCAATCGTAATTAAAAAATATTTTGTTCACTAATAACGAAAACAGTTTCATATTAACAGAGTAATTGTACTTCATTTAAACTTAGACCCAGCGCCATCTCTCAAAAATCGTTCAACAGAGTTGTTCTACACTGCTAAATATACATACGTATATATACATATATATATCCAGTAAAATGTGTTATATTGCTGTACGATAGCATATGGTAGCCGATAACCGTAAGCGCTGTTTAAGAATATTTTTCTGACAAGAAATTCCTCTACCCGTTGTGATGTAGAGTAAAATCACAAAATAATGGACGTTGAATACGAACGCATCGAAACTGTTGTGCAATCTGATGAGGGTGCGTGTGTATAAGAATTTATAAATTTTAGAGACAACGTGAAATAATCCTGTTTTGGAATAGTAGATGTTGAGGAACATCACATAAAGCCATAAATAATAGAATATAAAGATTGGATTGACAAATCCGTTTACTTAGAAAAAGTTGAAGGCAGGCTTCATCATTTTCTATCCATAATAGTTTCTCAACCTAATATTTACATGCTATTATTTACAGTTTAAGTGTCAATATTCCAAACAAAATGGAATACATGCGCACACACAGAGTCATGCACGCACACACATATGTAAATATATATATATATATATATATATAATTTATTTTCTAGAAATAAAATGTTTCTCAGTATATTTGAGCCCTGAGAAAATAGGGAAATTAATGATGAGAGACAAAGACAAGTTACTAAGATATATTGTAAAATTATTATGTGCACAAAATCACGTACTAAATATATATACATACATACGTACATACAATATATCTGTAAAATAATATGTGACAATTATTCAATAGCCATTAAACCGAAGAGATGGTGTTGTGGATTTCCATCTCGGCATCCGAAATTCAGAGTTTTATCTTGGCTATTGAATAATTGTCACATATTATTTTACAGATACATTTCCTCAATTTACATAATATTGAGGTGTCTTTCTTTCTTTTGTTATCTTATATATATATATATATACACACTTAAAATCTATTAAAATGCAATAAAATATGAATATATAAATATGCTAAGAATATACTAAGAACATACAATATATAGTCCTACATAAATACAACAACCCACACACACACATATATATATATATATAATATATTATATATATATTGTTTTCTAGTTTATTATTCATTTAATTGTTTCAGCTAGAGTCTGGGACCATGTTGGAGTACCGTCTTTCAGTGTTTTGGAGTTCCCTTCAGGACTGTTTTTGATAATGAAGAAAAAGCGTAATTGGACGATGGTGTTCTTCTTTGTGCCGCGATGTGGATTCATTTGGGATTTCAGATAGAAATTTGACCAGTTGCTTTTTGAACACTTCCACATCTAAAGCTTGCAGATCTCTTAGATTCCTTGACAGGATTTTAAGCAGTTGTGGTCCACTGAAACCCAGGCTGTTGCCATACTGGGTCCTTATCTAAGATGAAGAACACTGTATTTCTGGTAGTATGCAGTGCCGTTTAGTTCGGCGGATGTAATAGCTTTTGATTCCGCAGTTTGGAGCCTGACCTTCACTGCATAACTTTCTCGCCTTCTCTCCAAGGAGTAGAGTTTCAGTTGTTGTACTCTCTCCCAGTAGCTCATCTGTTTCACCGAGTCAATCTTCTTTGTGTATTGGTGCTAGATTACCTCAAATTCTGCCACCAATTCGACGCTCTGCGGTGACCAAAGTTGGGAGCAGGAATCCAGACGGCTGGGGACAAATATCCTCCATAGGAGTAGCAAAGCATCTTTATTTGTTCTGAATGATCTAAGGACCTATCCAGCTACTCGCCTGCACAGTTTTACCATCTGGCAATATGCACATGGAATGTTGCATCACTAATCATGCAAATTCCCAGGTAACATATCTTTCTATCAATACTTGGTATTGCACGCCGCTTGGTCCTATGTATCCAGATT
>NC_043005.1:82729479-82741979 GCF_006345805.1 Octopus sinensis | reverse complement strand
AGAATCATAAATATAATCTGGGGCGGGGAGGGAGTCGGAATGTCCATGGAAATAAACCTTCTCCCCAGTGATGATTGGTTTCATACAGATTATGTTTGGAGGAGGCCAAACATAGGTATTTTAATATTCGCATTACTTCTATTCAGTCATATTTTCCAGGAATGTTGGTTGGGTATAGTATCTTGGTTTGGTGTACAACACGTTAGACATTTTGCGGCTCTTCCCCAATTTCCATTTGAAATCAATTTTCACAATACGATGGAATGCTTACATTAGGAAGCAAGGGGACCATGGCTTCTTTCTACACAAGGATTTGTTCGTGGACCTTTAGCAGAAAGATACAGTAACTTCTTCCGCTGTATCTAGCACTTTGTTATGTAGAGCCTTCGTTGTTTTCTAGTAAATTCTATTGTTATTGGCTTCGCTACTCCTATATATGTTACACCTCCTCTGCTTATTTTAGTTACAACTTTCCCTCCTTCAAAACACGCTTCGCACTCATTCACTTTCACACACGTCTGATACAAATTCCCCCTTCTTATGTCCCTCAACAACTATTTTAGCTTTTGGCTTCTATTTCCGCTTTTGGTTTCACATTGGTTACTTATCATCCTTTGGAAGCTCTATCAAATTTCTTCACAGTGCTTTCTAATATTTAAATAATATCCATTAATTTATTCCTTGTCATTTCGTCTCTCACGTAACACTTAACTACCCTTTCAATTTCCTCTTATTTTAGCTCAAATTATTATCGTGTAAAAGAGATTCATACTGATAGTCTTGTATACACACCTAGCACCATTCCACATTCCTCACAACTTACGATTTGCCTCACACTCATTCGCTCTAACCTGCTTCCACACATACCCTCTTCACGCACACATACACCTATTCCATCCCACACCACACATTCTACTAACTTACCCCAATGTACTTCTGCAATTACTCACTCCTACATAAATATACGCATCCTACAAATTCACATAAATACCTCACAGATATGTCCGCTTCAAGACTCTCCCAAACATGGAATTGCACTCCCTTCCAAATTCTTCCCTGATTTCTCCCAGAGTGAACCGCACTCGCACTACATTCCAAACTCCTTCACCGGAATATTCTTCTGCTCTCACTGACAATTACTCTTTCTCACTCTATCTGACTTCTATGTCTTCAGGTAAAGAAATTAAATCCGAAAGGATAAGTCTTTCTTTTCCCATTAAAGTGTTACGCTAATAGCGTTTTTGCTAATCTTACATCTCCTGTTTTATTAGTTTTTTATATCCTTCATCGCTTTTCTCTTTCGTTTCCTACCTCTTTCCATCTCTCTCTCTCTCTCTCTCTCATTCCTGCCCCTCTCCATCTGTATAAATATATGTGTGCATGTATGTAAGTATATATATATATAAATATCTATCTATCTATCTATCTATCTATCTATCTATCTATCTATCTATCTATCTATCTATCTATCTATCTATCTATCTATCTATCTATCTATCTATCTATCTATCTATCTATCTATATGTATATATACGAGCTCCGGCCAATAAATATCCATAGTAACGAAGCTAAAGAACGCAGAGTGAAGCCGCTTAGCAAAGATTGACCTTGAACTCTGCGGTGCCTCCGCACTAAGATTTAACCTTTCAAGCTCACTTCCACTGTTTACAGCAGTGCTTGGAAGGAAGGTGTTTAGCGTGTGATCGTCGCATTGACCACGACAGAGAAAGCTGTCATGGGGATACCTTCTTAGAGACCTACGCAAAATTACAAGAAGTGTATGAGCTGCACACAAGTGTACCTGTGATTCAGAGGTTTCCAAGATGGCCGAAAATCTGTCGATATTGACGAACGTTCTGGGACACCTGCAACCACCAGAACTGAGAATAATATCACAGATGTGCGTGCAGCTGTGAGGGGAAATCACTGAATCACAATCCGTGAGTTATCAGAATATGTGCAGATTAGTTACGGTTCAGTTTAGTCCATTATAACCGAAGATTTGGGTATGAGACGCGTGACACGTGTCTGCTCAGTTTATGCCAAAACTGGTTTCAACTGACTCGGCTTTCAGTTGTACAAACTCTTATTGATTGTGTCGAGAACGATGTAAGCTTTCGGAAAATTTTTCGCAGGCTTCTGAACTGTATCACCAAGCTTTTGGCAAAATTTGATGGAGATAATCTGCTCAACATTATCTGTCAAGGTCAATGCGACGATCACACGATCATTTCATTCCAAGCAGTGCTGTAAACAGCGGAATTGAGGTAGGACGTTAAAGCTTAAGGCGCATACAGAACAGAGTTCAAGGTCAATCTGTGCCAAGCGGCTTCACTCTACGTGTTTTCTCTATGTTACACTGACAATTCCTAATACCTATTGACGACCACGTCTATGTATATACTTATATATATATTATATATATATATATATATAATATATATATATATATATATATATATATATATATATATATATATATATATATATATATATAACCCTGAGAACCTAAATTATGTAATAACGTGCTCGGGTTGCGGACACCACTATATTGGACAAACAAGTATGACCTTGAACAAAAGAACCACTCTACATAAAGAGCAAGTCCTTTCCCGCAATACAGACAAGTTCCTCTCAGTGAACATATAGAAAAAAGTGCAGGTATCATCAAACCAAATTTCACAGTCTTCCCTTTCTACCAGTGCAAAGACACAATCTCTCAACTAGAATGTTTAAATAAAATAAACATTTTTCATTGAAAAATACAAAACACGTGTTAATATGCACACATAACCAACTTTTATCTTTTTACATATTTCAATTCACGATTACATCACTGTACTAAACAAGGTTTTTGAAACTTGTCTCTCTCTGTACACATAGATATTCCCCTCCCATTACCGAAAGCTGAACAGTTATCTCCCTTACCCACAACAATAACAATAATAACGACAACAGATTACCCCCCTTTATTTATCTACTTGTGAATTCATTAGCTCGTGAATTTCATCACACACAACATGGACAAAATTTCTTCTTAAGAAAGAATATATATTCAAATAAGTAAAACATAATATCATGAATAGCGATAGCGAAACCAGTCGATATATTAAAGATTATATTAAAACTATGTTAGTGTGCGTATGTTCCTTTTTTTAATTTCTTATGTACATTACAACTCACCACGTGGGGATAATCGAAATTCCCCTTTTCTGTTATTTATATACATATATATCTAAATTGGAGTGAGACAGCATGTTCTTTGTTATCTCCTTAACTTTTGGGAGATTTTAGGTATAATTATACTAATGTGTCCATCTGTTGTAATTTAATTATATTCTATGTCTTTCTGCAGCTGAAGCTTGGTCTGCATTTTAAATTGATTTAATGATTGCATTGTTCAATTAAATGGAGTTGCATGAAACGATCGTACTGCATTACCTCTGGATATCTTGCTATATATATATATATATATATATATATTATATATATGTATGTATATACATACGTGTATATATATAAGGGTATATATTATTATATATATATATATATATATATATAATATATATATTATATATGTGTGTGTGTTTGTGTGTGCATTTTACTTCAAAGAATTTATCAACTAAATTCCATTTCTTCTTTTCCGTAACGATTTCAACAGGAATTCTTTTAACACCAGCATAATTAAATAAATGCAAATGGCGTTAGGATTTTACATTTTCCCCATTGAAACGCATGTTCCGGCACATGGATGGAAGACATTGTGAAAATATATTAATACAAAATGATGTACGTATGTGTGTATTTATGAATACGCACACACACACACACATACACAAGAAAAGGATATTTATTTATAAATCTAAATAAGAATTAATACATGCATAAGAATAGTGACTCCTGTCACTCAGAGATCGACAAAAACTATAAAGAAGCACATAAAAAATAAGAGAAATGCGCATTCAGTTCATATTTCTGACTTTGACTTTCTGTCTCTTTTTTTGTATTCCTTGCTCGCTGTCGTTCAATAGTTCACAAAATATGCATATACCCGAAATACACATGTATGAGTGTATGTGTGTATGTATGTATTTATGTATGTATGTATGTATGTTTACGTACGTATGTATGTATGTAATGTATGTATTGTATTTATGTATGTATGGTGTGTGTGTGTATATATATATACATACATATATAAATATATATATTATATATATATATATATATAATATATATATATAATATATATATGTGTATATGTATATCTACATACATATGCGTGTATATATATATATATGGTATATCTATCTGTGTATCTATGTATATATATATATATATATATATAGTTACATATATTTCTTACACTATTACTTTATATGCAAGTAGCTTCCACATGTGATCCAGCTTCACAGGACGAATCCATATGCGGCCAATTAAGAAACGAATTGCTCTATGATTACAGATGCCACCTCATACGCAATATGTATTTCGTATCTGACTTATACACGCACCTACATTCATACATATGTAGGTATATATATATAAACTTTCACTGACACAAACATCACCTATACATCGATTTCTCTCCCTGTCTGTGTCTGTATCATCTATCCATCTATGTACCTACCTACCTACCTACCTACGTATGTATGTATGCATGTATGTATGTATGTATCTATCTATCTATACACACGCACACATACATGTATATTGTGTGCGTATGTATGTGTGTATATATGTGTGTATATATTGTAAAGTAATTCCTTCTATATTTGAAAATATGCAAAAAATGGATTCCTTATAAAACATCAAGATTTTTTGGTCCTTTAGCATATTCTTTCTTCCATTCTTCCTTCCTTTCTTTCTTTCTCTTTCTTTCTTTCTTTCTTTCTTTCTTTCTTTCTTTCTTTCTTTCTTTCTTTCTTTCTTTCTGTCTATTAATATTCAAGAACATTTTCAAATACCCTTTTTGAATGGAACACACATTGCGACAAAATATATTGCTATGAGAAATAGTAATGTGTGCGCGTGTGTGTGTACATACATATATATAATTATAATATATATACACACACACACACACACACACCCACACCCACACACACACCACACACACACACACACCACACACACACACACACACACACACACATATATATATATATATATATATATATATATATTATATATATATCTTTTTCTCTCATTTCTTATCTCTTTTTTCGCTCCTTTCTCTTTTTTCTCTCTCCTAGTTTCTTTGTGTATTCCTTTCTGTGGAAGAGCGTAGGCTCGAAACGTAAAAGACTTTTTCAATTCCCGAGTGTTATACTAATACATTTGTTTGTTTTCTACACCACCTGTCTTCGTCTTGTGTTTTTTTTTCGTGAATTCTCCCTATATATATATACACAAACCATAACTATTCAGCCACTGGGCTACATAGAACTCCTGTCCACTCTTCACTCGACAGATTAAATTTAGACGCCCTTATTTTGAGACTGGCACTATACATATTTACTCTAACGTGTCACCCTTAATTTTCGGCGGCAAAAATATAGTGACATGATATTAACGCATGGTTTTAACGGGGAATCTGCAAAAATTTCTAAAGCTAATCACGTGACTTTCAAGTACCACATTTGACAGATAAAATTCAAACAGTCTTGTTTGGGATTGTCACTAAACTTGTTCACTCAACCGTGACAGCTTAACTTTCGGTGATAAACATATCTCTCTTTTTACTGGTTTCAGTCATTTTGACTGCGGCCATGCTGGTGCATCGCCTTTAATCGAGCAACTCGACCCCGGGACTTATTCTTTGTAAGCCCAGTACTTATTCTATCGGTCTCTTTTGGCGAACCGCTAAGTGACGAGGATATAAACACACCAGCATCGGTTGTCAAGCAATGCTAGGGGGACAAACGCAGACACACAAACATACACGCACATACATATATGTACATATATACGACGGGCTTCTTTCAGTTTCCGTCTACCAAATCCACTCACAGGACTCTGGTCGGCCGGAGGCTACAGTAGAAGAAGCCCAAGGTGCCACGCAGTGGGACTGAACCCTGAACCATGTGGTTGTAAACAAGCTACTTACCACACAGCCACTTCTGCGCCTCACATATGTTAGAGAACGGAAGTAGCGAGAGACTTCTAAACGTAATCACGCAATCATCGTTGGACAATCAAAACATAAATAAAAAAAAACATATAAATTTGAGCCGTGTTCTCTCTTAGAATTTTTGAACTCCAGTCAGAAGGAAGGCAGTTGCAGCATAACTACACGTCTTTCTGCCTCAGCTTTTGATAGTCAGAGAATTTTGTGGAACCGGTTAAGTCTTTAAAAGTTTAAATATAAGAAAATCGAAACAGATCCCGGTGCATTTTGAACTTCTTAATATATATGATGGAATCTCGCATCGTGAACGACAAATGAGTGTTCAGTAATATAAAGCGGTAATCATGCTCTATGGACACAAATGTGTCTCTTGAGGCCTGTTGGTACCTTGCAAACCTTCTGGCGAATGGAACGAGTTAAGGACACAGTTTGTTCGAGTGCTTGTAAATCATTTGCAACGTGTTTCCTTGTGTGGTTGGCCTGGCCGGCTTTGTTCCGTGCCTTAAAACCACAATCACAGGTTAGGATTTCATTTAGAGGAGCAACATTTTGTCAGTGTGCTTTCATGCTTGCACCAAGTTGGCCGCGATGCTTGAGTCGACTTGCTCAAATTTTTGAACTGAGGAGAAGCATGATTGGCGCTAGGTCCTGCGTCCTGATGCTTTGTTTTCCAAGATGAAGAGGGAATGTTAAATCGCTTCAGTTTGTTGTTTAGTTTGTCGGTCTTTCTTTCTTTCTTTCCTTTTTTCTTTCTTTCTTTCTCTCTCTCTAACTTTATATCGCTCTACCTATCTTTATAAATATGTACACATAATCATAGACACATACATATATATGAGTTGTGCCTGTGTACATGTGTCAGTATACATGTGTGTATGTGTCTGTATATGCGTGAGTATATAATATACATGGAGTATCTATATTTATAACATCATAAAGAGCCACGCAACAAATTAGAATAGCCCCAATGAATATTTCATTGCAACATAATTATTGTAATCCAATCTTTTCTGAAAAACCTAGTTTAAAATTCGATAATACAAAACTACGAACCCCAGCGCAAACTTAACCCCGTATTTGAGCTATGCTCTATGGCGCATCAGACAGCATTGTCTATTAACGTTCATTTATGAACCCAAAATTTACAGAAAAGCAAACTTATATACAAATATCATTCATACGAAAATCTTCAAACCTTGATATGACATATATCTTAACTCGATTATTTTCACGCCTGAGTGAACCCTTAATCAATAACAAATTTCATTTATTAAACGACAATTATTTTCTTTGCGATGGGATTTTTTTCAATCCAAATCCCACGTGCTTTCCTCATATCCTTCTCTGTTCCCTACTATTTTCACAACTACTTTTCCTATCTATCTACAGCACCTCCAATTCTCATTCACATTTCAACGTCTTCCAAAGAAATAAACTGTCAAAAACTATATCAAACCAGCAAGAAAGAAAGTAAAGCACAGTCTGATGACAGCAAGCAAGCCGCAACTTCAGTGTCATTGTCAGGTTTTTCTCTGTAAAAACTGAAATATACTCTAGAAAAAACTATTGATTAATCCATTCTGTTAATGTTAATTTTCTTTTATATTTTCACATATAAACAAGGTTTAGCACGCACACACAAACACACACTTACGTACATGCATATAAATATATACACATACACATTTCGTCAATTATTTATTTGTATCTACGCATATTTATACATCATACATACATACACGTATACATTGATATGTACACATATGCACATACACACAAACACATACGAACATACACACGCATACATATCCTGCTTTATAACTTTTATCGGTTTGAAACAAATAGATGGCATCATACAACGGAAGAAGTGATCTGAAATGAACATATGTGAAGAGACAAGGAAAATACTCACCTTCAGGATATTTTTCCTATATCCATACAACACATATAGGTAAATTTTTTCTTGCATTGAAATATAACTGGACACAGATTTAAAAACCATACAAAAATGTTTCTATTGTTTTGAGACGTCTAAGATTTAACAATTTAAATATCCTTTCGTTTTATTTCCTCATCGGTTGATCTCAAGTACATAGTCATACGTACCTTTCAAATCGATTTCACGAATATGATTGTCACCAATACTTTGAAAGCAATGAATATTTTTTTACAAAAAGAAGCGAAGATAATTGCACTGCAGCTGTTTACTCTATATTTCGAAGTTTGCACAATAGGGAGTAGCGCTATATATGTTTTATGTATATATGTCTTATGTATAATATGCTTATGTAGTATTATATATATAATATATATATATATTATATATATATATATATGTCTTATGTATATATATATATATTAATTTCAAGTTTCACGCGTTATTAGAGTTATATATATATATATATATATATATATATATATATATCTAATAACGCGTGAAACATTGAAATTAATTCCAGCTAAGTTTAAATTGAAAAGATACAAATTCACGATTTCGGAATCAGTTAAATTTACTGCTGAAGCGATTGCATATTAAGAAATGTCGCGCCTATTAATGCAAAGTTTAACATTGTACTTAAATACGAAATAGTTATGGTGGAATGTGAATTTAGAAAAGAGACATCAAACGTATTTCTACCTTCGGGAAAACAGGAAAGCCGAATACAACAAAATTATGGAATTATATATGCAATCAGATCCAGCATGCGATTGAATTCAACATGAAAGAAATTATTGAGACGCAAACAAGTGTTTGCGTGAGTGTGCGTAATGAAAACACACACAGAGGCAAAGACATATATATTTAAGGAAAGATTTTCTTAAATTAAAAATTATTAGTTCTATAAGAATCTGAAGAAAAGAAACCAGAATTACGCAAATCTTTTTGAAACAAGTTTTCGTATATTGTAAACGCTTTTGCTGTTTACAGCTTTAGAAAACACGTTAAGCAATAATCTGCATAAAGGAAGTTTAGTGTGTTTCAAAGGCTGTAAAGAGTGAAAGCATTTACTCTATATGAAAACAGCTTTCCAAAACATTTGTGGTTTCTTGGAAATTTTAAGAATTTTAAAGATAATTTACAAATTTTAAATTTTAGAAATTCTACCTGCAAATATTGCGACATCTCCAGAATTCTTTCTGAAAGCTATCTATCTATCTATCTATCTATCTATCTATCTATCTATCTATCTATCTATCTATCTATCTATCTATCTATCTATCTATCTATCTATCTATCTATCTATCTATCTATCTGTCAGTCTGTCTGTCTGTCTGTCTGTCTGTCTGTCTGTCTGTCTGTCTGTCCGTCCATCCATCCATCCATCCATCCATTATCTATCTATCTATCTATCTATCTATCTATCTATCTATCTATCTATCTATCTATCTATCTATCTATCTATCTACATAATATACATAAAACACACACAACATGCACACACATATAGTTCAAATTTACAGGAAAGGCTGAAGACACGTGAGGGAATAATAAGCGGGAAGCATGGAAAAGTCTTTGTCGTTTCGAGCCTAGGTTCTTCGACAGAAAGGGTTGAGAGGAAAAAACAATCGGAAGAGAATGAAAGAAAACAAAAACGGAGAGAGAAACAATATGGAGGGATTTAACGGTTCAACATGTTGAAATGACCGGAAGGAAAATGCAGAATGAAAGGGAGATAATGACCCAGCTGAACTGGGGTACGCAAGTGTGTGTGTGAATGCTAAAATGTTGTGTGTAAGCGTATATATATATATATATATATATTTAAGCTAAATCTACATATACTTGGGTAGACTTGTGTGCCACGATGTTTCTCTCTATTCATTCTGTGTCTGTCCCTCTTCATACCCCTCTCCATATCTGTCACCCGATCGATTTAATCTTATCCTGTCTAGCTTACACATCGCATACTTTCTCTACCGTTTTATCCCAATGCCCTCTTAGACTCCTGGATACTTTTCACCGACTATCCGAAATTTCGCACTTTTGTATTAAGCTTATTAATTTTAATTGCTCTAATGTAAATATAAACAGGTTCAGTGTTTTAATTACATGGTAACATTAATTACATGTTAATTAATTTGATTAAAATGACATAATTAATATAGCAGATATTAATGAAGACTATGTTTAGAACAAACATAATTGATATAGCAGACATTGTTTATGAATCTCTCATTTTGTTACTGGGGACCAAGATTATATTTTGCAATATTTGCTACAGTGTTTAGAAAAAGAAGTGGTATATCACTACGCCGTACTATTTATTTTATATTTGCTTAGTTCTCCTTAGAACTTGCGTTACTTCGGTAAAATTACTCTACCAAACACCGACTGAGGAAAGGGGAAATAGATAGCACATTTTCCTACACATAGTGTAATGGTACCTCAGTTGAAACAGGTTTCATTTCAATATCCCCTTTTAATTCCCTCTTCATTCTGTCGCTCGGCTATCAACTTTTATTGTTTTCTTCTATTATGAATACAAATACTTTATCTCGTGAGGAATTTAAACCGACCAGGAAGCATTTCCACCAAGGTTTTCTTTTAAAAATGATTTTAAGCCTGAATATATTCACAGCATTCTTTGCGTGTATTACATTAATTTGCTATTGCAAATTTTGTCTTTTTCGTTTACAAATAATTTGGTCTGTTTCGTTTACAAATTTGGTCATTTTCGTTCCTACAAATAAAGTCATTGCTGTCGCTAGGTGAACTTCTTGATATATAGGCAAATCCTCAATAGTAATGTCATAGTGACTGAAGAAAGCCTTTTGCATAACTAAGAAACTGCGATGTGGAGAATTAGGCTTACAAGATGTTGACTTCGTGAGTCATAAAACTGATGGAATAGCTAAGCGTGTAACGCATAGGATTGGATATTGTAGGCAGTAAAATTTTCTATAGCTGAGCCTCAAGACATTTGCACGCAAAGTCCTTTTATATTTTGATATACGACATAAGTGAGTTCTATATATTCTCTCCTACTCTACGAATCAGACAATGATTGACACTGAATGAAACCAAGTTTAAAGTAGCATCTTCTTTAGAGATTTTTATAAAAATATCAGAAAATCCGGATATCATACCTATTTCTCCAGCTGCGTGTAATTATCAATATTTAGCTATGGATTGTTAGATCTTATATAAATTAATGAGACATTCATGATGTTTCGATTTACTCATGATTTCTAAGTCTGATGCACTTTACTTTCAAGAAAAGTTGTAGGAAATAATACGATTGATGTAATGCTTTTGTTGTTTCATTACATATGATTGTTTTTACAATAATGAAACATAGGTCACTGATGATCTGAAGGAAGAATGATAAATTTAAATAGTTAGCATTATACTGATGAATATTGCTTTTAATCAATGATTTAAAAGAATGTAGGATTGATCTTACTGTTTGATGCATTTCCCACTTGGTCATAATAGGAAGTAGTAAAAAAAAAATTAAAGCATAAACTTTCACAAATGACATTAAAACAAAATATTATTTGATGAGCAAATTCCCATGTGCGTACTTTTTTGAATGTCAATTTTCTGCATAGAAAGTACAACTGAAATTACATGCAATAATAAATATGTGATATATAAAAATTTGTTTGAAACAATAAGTAATTAATATTTACTTGTAATTTTACGAGGCATTAATTGTATTCATTATATTAAAAAGTCTATATATAAAAGCATAGAAATTATTAGAAGCTCATAAATATAGAATTTAGAAAAATATTAATCTAATTAATAACCAAATCATAATAAGTAAACATGGTGTACTGAAAAATGCATTTACTTTTATGCTATTGTTGTGTCTCTCTCATACATCCATGGGGTACAGTTGTCAATATTCTGACGTGAACAGAAACATGCAGAATGTTATTTGGAAATAATAAAATCTAAGCAATGCTGTTTGGTCTATGTAGAACACTAAGGTACAGATGTCAATGTATTTGTGTGTCCTCGTAATGATGTATCTAGATACCGGGAGAAGCATGATATACTATTTCATGTGTGAATTTGAATTCATATATATATATATATATATATATATATATATATATATATATACACACACACACACACACACACACACACACACACACACACACATACATATATATATAAATATATACATACGCATGTGTGTATATATATATATATATATATATATATATACACACATATATATATGTATGCATGTATATATGTATGTATATGTCCTTTTGTGTGTGTGTGTATTATGTAGTCTTGATTATGGCCGCTGAGAAAGGTACCACTGGTTTTATGTCTGTTGCTCTTCTTAGCAATATAGGAGATACGTTAGGCCTACCGGCCGGAGCTTGCTTGTGATTGATCAGCAGGTCT
>NC_043005.1:82669479-82724479 GCF_006345805.1 Octopus sinensis | reverse complement strand
GCATACTGGGAGAAAGGAAAGAAACGAAAAAATTCATTTGTAAAAGTTGTCCAAATAAAAGAATTAGTGAATTGATGTCGTCCCTAATGTTTTCTGGAAGAGAGGAACACCATTCTTAACAACATTAGAGCTTCAAATGAAAACGTATAAGCTGAAACTAATTAATGGCTGATACTTTAGCATGGCCCTGTACCATTTCTGTAATTTCAGTATTCCTCTAAGTTTATATGAAATATTATTACTGCAGAGAATTTCCATCATTAAACTTTAATCAAGTTAACATAATTACAAATGGCGTCAGTTACATTAAAGTTGTACAGCTATTGATCATATTATGTCTATGAAAGAATCTAACCTGCTTCAGTGAGCAGTATGAACATGAGTCATAATTGCCTATCTTATCAATGAAACTGAGGAATTGCTAATCAATAATATTCTTGACGGTTCTGTTTAACGCAAGTGCATGACATTTTAAAGAGTAATTGCAATGATCTACATCACCTGCTGGCGTTGAATCCATATATCACCGAGTAATGTTTGCAGAAGCGAGGGTGGTGAGCTGGCGGAAGAGTTAGCACGTCGGGAAAAATGTTTAAAGGCGTTTTGTCCGTCTTTACATTCTGAGTTCAAATTCCACCGAGGTCGACTTTGGTTTCATCCTTTCGGACTCCATGCAAATAGCACCATTTAAGTATTGTGACAAGATATGAAAACAATATTTGCAAAGCGAGGGCTGTGAGGAGGTGGAATCATTATGGAGTCGGAAAAAATATTTTGCGTTATTTGTTCCGTCTGTACGTTCTGTGTTCAAATCTTTTTGAGCTCACCTCTATCCGTCATCATTTCAGTAAAGTTGTGATGTGAAAGGTATCGACTAGCTCCAAATTCTCACAATGTTGGCCTCATCCCCCCCACCCAAAAAAACATAATTTGCGTAATGGTGACTGTTAGAACATCTTGAATTATAATAAAGAAGCATCTGTGATCTTTTTGTTAAAATGAACAGGTTAATATGTACTTGTATTCATATTTTAATAACATGACTAGATACATATATAAGCTAGTATATGTGGGTGGGTGTGTATATAGATAGATTGATAGATAAATATATACATAAATACACACACACATACTTGGAAATGGATGCATCCCGTTCAATTAAATGATAAGGCAACAACTGATGAAGGGTCCTTCCTCTGTATTAACTTGTCCTCTTTTCAATTTTTTCTCGCTTACGTATTTCATTCGTTTTTCCATCGTTTGTTTACATATTTCATGTTATTTGTACCGTTGGTGCCGTCCTGTACGCATATATGCATGTGTGTGTGTGTGTGTGTGCGTATATATATATATATATATATATATATATATATGTATTTATTATATTATATTATATACCGTTTATTATTACTTGTTTAATTGAACGGGACGCATCCATTTCCAAGTAAGTTTATCTTCACCTTTTGATGCCACTCTCTATTCTATACTATTTTCTTCCTCCGTTCTTCTCTAATTACCTTTTTCTCCTCCTCCCTCCTTCACTGTTTTCTGTATGTCTCTATCTCTGCCCTCTCTCTCTCTCTCATATATATATATATATATATATACATACATGCACACATATATATGTAGTGTAGATAGATAGATCGATAGATACTTCATTTGTCATGTTTCTCAGATAAATACTTAACTTCCAAAAGTCGATATTAATGTCTATAAGAAACCAAGAAAATTAGGCTGGTGTATTGAGTGTATTGAGTGTGTCCACCTGCTTCGTAGTAGATTTTGCTTCTTCACACTTGACACTGGTCATTAACCTAGCTTTACCAACTATTACGGATTAGCGATCTATACTAATGACTTGTACATACTCAAATATCTATATTTTAAAGATGCAATTAACTTGTTTTTGCTGTGTTAAACGCAGCTAATGTTATGTAGATTTATAATGAGATCGAATGCCACCAGATACACGGACATATCACGCCAAAGACAATAATTACAACATGGGTTCACATCTCATAAACAGCGGAGCCAAGCGAAAATGTGAGGTGGTTCTGAGTTTAATTTCAAAACAAAAACTTAGCTTCCTCACATTTCTACTTTAAAAAAATCAATCTTTTAGAAATTTTTCCAATTATTACGTGACATTTGACCAAAGTAAAGCGTTCGTAATAAAGTGAGATAATATACTAATAGTTGGATCGGATCATCATTCATATAAACATGATTTAAGTTCCTTATAAATATCACCACAAGACCCAGTCGTTGTTGTAGCGAAGTGGCTTGTGTGTATCAATGAAGGTGAAAGCTATGTCAGTGGAGCACAAGGTCTTGGCACAGCCCCCAATTTTGGCAGGTGAAAAGATATCGGGCCGATTAATGTGGACCACCTGTTCTCATAGGTAAATTGTCTTTGTGAAGAGCCAAGACTGTTACCTGGAGGAGAGCAAAGTTACAGAAACATGAATGTCTATTCGAAACCAACAGACCTAGAAAAAGTGTTGGTTTTTAAGACCAAACGGAAACGCTTAGACCAATTCCACTCCGACCACCCGGACTGCCCAAGAGACGAGACTAGCGGAGTAAAGCCGATGATGTATACCCAAAAGGGAGTCATGGGATTAAGTCGCTCAAGTCTTTATAAAGAATATGTAGAGTGGCGATCGATCGCAATCGAACTAAAGAAAATAATGTTAGTTGTTTATTCTAGCTCTCAGGATTATGTCCTACTGTGGCAAAACATTTAGAAAGATTGGTTTGTGACACAATATTTCGGCTATTTACCACTCAAGGCTAGATATACTCCATGATATGTATACTTACATCTAACTCAGAAAACGTTACAGTTTTACCACAGTAAGTGGAGTGAAACAAACAAGAGATTAACTTGAGACGATTAATGGGAAACATGCTGTGTTTCGGAATAAAAAGAAAAAAAATAACGGTAGTAATGCAATCTGTAATGAAGAATTCAATAACAGTACAGAAACTAAATGTCCTTCATTTTTTTCCAACACGATTTATAAATATTGTTATATTTCGAGATGGCCATTTTTCTCTTTTCTTGTTTTGTCAAATAAACACACGCATTATATATTCTTCACTCGTTTCTTACTCTTCTTATTTTATCGTATGTCTATTGTCTGGAAATCTTTCGTCATAAATCTGTGACGAACATATGGTGCGTGTGTTTATTTGGCAAAAAAAAAATGAAAGAGAAAAAATGATAATCCCGAAATATAATGTTTCAACACACTGTTTCACATCAGGAATCTTGCTCGAGGAATTCATAAACGATTTATAGACATTTGTGTAGAAACGTTCTTTAGCGTAGTAATTATTAGTTGCACTCCAATGAACATTTATTATAATTTGCATTTATTATTAGCTCCTATACTTATGTAAAATTAATACTGAAATTTGATAAATGTTAGTTAGTGATAAGGTGTCCTATAATTTCTAATCTCTCAATAATAAATGTTCAGAGATGTGTCTTGCTATGTTACAGTGTCTAGAGTATGGAACTTGTTTAAAGGAGACAAGGAAAGAGAGCAGATATATATTTATATATATAATTTGAAAATTAGATTTCATAATGCAGGGAAACAGTTGCATAACCAGGTACATGCACTCCTAGAGAACTACGTTGCGTGGAAAAAATTGTAGTGATTAAAAAGTAAATATCCAACTATACCCCTTCTTGTTGACTCCAATTTTTAAAATTATATATTCACACACGACAGATGCTCGAACGTAAAACTGGAAGTATGTACAATATTACTACTGGATACATATCAATTCATCTACGTATGCATGAATGTATATATATATATATATATATATATATATATATATATCATGTTGATTCGCTAGCTTCTGCACGCATTTTTTCTCTCCTTGTTTCTTTCCGTGTTTCTTTTCTTTGTATCTTTCTGTTGAAGAGCGTAGGCTCGAAACGTAAAAGACTTGTTTTATTTATATTCCTGAGCGCCATACTGATACAATTGTTTGTTTGTATTCCACCTGCCTTCGTCTTTTGTTTTTTTTCATAAAGCTTCCCGTTATATATATATACATACACACATGTATATGTATGCATATATACATGTACCAGGTACGTAGATGGCATCAGTCCACTCTGTGTTGTTGTGCCATTCAAGACATGTTATATTTGATATATATTTAAGTATATAATTATAAATATATAATTATAATTAAGGGCGCGGTAAGTAGGTGTCAAATGCCTAAAAATTCGTTCAATTTTCACATGCTGCATGGACAAAAAGATTTATTAAATTTAGGCGCAGGAGTGGCTGTGTGGTAAGTAGCTTGCTTACCAATCACATGGTTCCGGGTTCAGTTCCACTGCATGGCAGCTTGGGCAAGTGTCTTCTCCTATTGCCTCGGGCCGACCTTGTGAGTGGATTTGGTTGTGAGTGTGTGTGTATGTGTGTGTGTATTTATGTTTCTGTGTCTGAGCCTGTGTTTACGTCCCCGTGACTTCGCTGTTCGACTAAAGGCAGTGCTACAGCATGGCCGGAGTGAAATGACTGAAAGAAATAAAAGAATTAAAAGAAAAAAAATCTCTTTTTGTCTATTTCCTTGCATTCAGCCGTGTGCAAAATGGAGAACAAATTTATAATGGTTTGTAGGCATTTGCTTTCTACCCTCGCGTATTGGCGTTGTCCTTCCAGCACCATTAATTATAATTATGCATTTCTAATTATATATTTAAAAATTAATTTTACCGATATGGTGGCTTATAGACGCTAGCTACTAGTATAATCATTTTAATGTTTATATCCTCAATCTATTCGCTAATATACATACATACATATACATACATACATACATACATACATACTTAAATACACACACACACACACATATATATATACCTCGCTATACTGCAGTTCACACATCGCGGTTCACCTGTCGCGGATCACCTACCGCGGTTCATATATTGCAGTTTATTATTTTAGCTTAGGTCGATTCCTTCGCGGTGTTGTTTTGCATTTATACAAGTTATCAAAATAATAAAAAATAATATTCAGTACACTACTGTTTCTACTTCGCGGGTTTCCGCATATCTCAGGGGATTTTGGCACCTAACACTGACGATAATCGAGGGATTACAGTATATATATATATATATATATATATATATATATATATATATATATTATATATATATATATATATATATATATATATATACTAGCAGTATCGCCCGGCGTTGCTCGGGTTTGTAAGGGAAATAACTATATAAACATTTTTAGAGAGTTACTTCCCTTATAGATGCCAATTCGGGCTTTCTTAGCCATTTCTGTTTTGGTGTCTTCAAGCCATGAAGTCGTTGTTCTAAAAGAACGCTGGTCTCCTCGACAATGCTTTACGACGTTGATTTCCTTACACTCCCTTCTCCACAGCTTCACGAGGGAGGGCAGAAGGGGGAGAAGCAAACACAGGTGCAGGTGTTTGACCATGGACGCCAACTCCGCCGCCATCGACACACGAAAAATTATGCATTAAAATGGAATAAAAAATGATGTTAAATTATTTTTAAAATTGTAGACTCATCGTAGACGCGCGCTAATACTCAGACGGGCTCGATATGAATCACGACTATAAGATACCCGAATTTGGTTAAACTGCACCGCAAAATGTGGGAGTAGTTAGGAATCTAAATCGAAGGGGACAGACACTCACACAACTACAGTTTTATATATATATATATATATATATATATATATACATACTTTTTCTGAGGAGTGAATTATTACGTATTACACGCTGTGATACATTGATACTTGTGCCCTCATCCTTATTGGAGTCGGAACTTTTCGGGCATTGGATCATGCAAATTTTTTTACGCATCTGCGTATCAAGTAACTCTTTGAGTAATAGGGAAATCTGACAAATTTATGAAATTGAAGAGTGTTGTTTGATCATCCCTATTCTGTTGTCCATATCAAAGATATTTGCTTTGATGTATCTTTCTATTTGTGCTATCTCATGTTTCTTCCGCTTGAAGTGGAACATAAATTATTTCACTGACTCAAGGATTAAACGCACGAACACTAACCACGTTTAATACTGGGAAATTAATCACTTTTATCCAATTGTCCCGTAGGACAATTAGGTAATGGAAATTCGGAGATTTAACCTACCTTCATTTATTTCCATGCTTTTACATAGTCGGAGTTTTAATGTTCGTTCGTTATTAATTAAAGAATGCCATGTGGTGCTAATCCCTACGTTAGGTGTGGTGAAGAGGTTACCAAAGACAAGAATATGTGCTGACAATTTCGCTTGCGTTGCTTATCTATTATCTTGACACTCTTCCACGAGAATCGTTGACCTACCTTTCCTTCCACAAATGATACAGACAACGTTGCGGGAGCAATGGATTACTATGGATTACAGAGGAAAAGGATTCGATTTGAAATTCTGAGGATGTTACCAACTGCGACAAACAAGCAAAGGAGACTGGAGAAGGGAGACAATGGTCGCAAACTCGGAACTATTGCAAACGAATATATTAGCGTATACTACTACTGCTGCTGCTACTACTACTACTACTACTACTACTACTACTACTACTACTACTACTACTACTACTACTACTACTACTACTAAATTTTCTGCGAAGTAACTTTTTCGCTTTAGATAATATGTGAAAAAAGCACATCGAGTTTGGTTGTGAATTACGTCATAGAACTGTAGGAAGCGTGTCTCTGCCTTGTTATGCTTTATCAGTAATAGACACTGGACGTTGTTCATAGCCCATGAAAAACTGCTGGCTTAGCCGCGCCTTATCACACACAACAATGAACACAGAACATATGTATGGATGCGCACGCACAACCTCTCATGCATACGCTTACGTACACACGCATGTAGACACACACACACACACACACAATCTGCCTGTGTCATAATGAAGTTGAATCACTTTCGAATGGGATTTATTTTTAAAAAACATTTTTCTGAAATTTTTATCTCACAAGATAAAAAAATCCGATTTTCTCACCAACGCTTTTTGTATGATAAGAACGGTATACACGCGTACATACACACACATACTCCCCATACACTAACGTTCACGATCGCTCTCTGTTCCCACCCCACCACGTCTCTCTTACATAAACGCACATGCTCGCGCACACATACAGTCACAAGCACAAACAAGAACATACATACATAAAATATATCTATCTACTCGTGTGTTCAGGAAGTAGGATACCCTTCACGTAGGATATTTCTTAACATGAATAACCGGTGTTTTTTGTTATGAGGGCTTTTTGTCTACAATTTTATTGCTATATGTTCTAGTTTTTTAAAATTTATTTTTCATATTACATTTGCCCAATTCATCTACCACACACACACACACACACACACACACATGCATGCACGCACACACACATACACACATACATACAGATTTGTATGTATATATGTCTATGTATGTTTTTTTGTTTGCCTGTAGCAAGATAGACACACATTTATATGTTACTAGTTTTTGCGTGGTTTCCTACGTTGAATTGTTCCCATGGGCAATGTCGTACAGTCACCTTTTAGCGTAGTATACAAATATGGCTTCTTACATCCATATGCTGCATGCAAAATTTCAAAACTTGTGAGTCCTTCTACGTCGTGATATTGTCTGTTTATCTACGTCTGTTTATCCTCAGCACTGTGCTATGCAAGGTATTATGTCGTATTTTAGTTTTACGATATTCACAGTATAACCGCGACGTAAGTATCAGGTGTGTTGAGAACCTGTTTTCATAAATGTTTATGCCAGTAACACCGTATTATTGTATTTCAAAACACTAGTACTAACTTTACAAGATATACTTTTCATGGTATAATATTTTCGGATATTTTATCTGCATTCTTTGAAGATCTATGCACTGAGAATTGCGATAATAATGGTACTTAGTCTTAATGTCATAGTTTCAATTGCTTTTGGTATCGTCATATTTCCTGAAATGCTGTGTAATTATGTGGAGATTTTGTTCACACACTTGCTTGGTTGTATTATTTAGCGGAATAGACATAAAGAGTGCAGTCAACTTGCCATGGAGAAGGGGGTGGGTGGAAATTACGTTACGGATGGAGTTCAGAGAAAGGTGGAAAGGGGTGGAATTAAAGAGAAACAGCAAAGTTTTATATCCACTACATTAGAAAAACTGGCTTATTAATTTCATTCCTGTCAAATTTTACCTGAAGATCTCTGTTCAAAACCTTGAATTTTCTAGTCCCCGCTACCAGCTGATTGTACCATTTTGTCGATTTTACTAATGAGTACAAGTCTTGCCGATACACACCCACACAGGTCTCTTTAGATTCTGTTTAATTGTATTGATGTGCGTATTCTGAAAACCCCTTTTTTTCAGAGCTCAGTAATTTTTCTTTCCCTCGCAGAGAAATGCTTTTTTGATGCGTTTGATATCCTTCATATTTGGAAAAAATAACGTATGTGTGACGTAAGTGTTGGCCCAAACACAAGCTTCGGAAACATGTTTGCATTTTCTAACGTATTCAGAATTTCCAGTATATAGTTTTCCTATTTAAGTGGTTAAAATCACAGACATTGGATGCTCTCATTCGACACCGAGCAGTCGCTTTGGGTGTTGGTCCTTGGCTCAAAAAGAAATATTCACTTGTATAGCTAGATCAGTATTTATTTAAAAATTTTGGCTATGTTCTATTGATTATCCGGCACGGACATATTTAATAATAATCGAATCATCAAGAGAATAGACTTTTAATTACAAATTCACATTGTGCAATTTAAAAAGAGAATAATATCATTATTCACTATGCTATATCGCTAGCAGCATTTACGTTGGAAGTAATTAATCACAAAACTGCTCACAGTTTTTAGTATTGCCATACGGTTATGATGAAATTTATAACATTAATGATTGAAAAAACTGCAACAACAACAACAGCAAAACTAGTTAGTAATTACCGCAGACGAATTTTGCCAAGAAAAAGAAATACTAAGACAAAACACGAGACAATTACGTTCAAGTGATTGTTTCTAAATAAATCTAAAGTTTCCAAAACTCTATGTACGTACAAAGTTTTTAGAAACAATAACGAGATATCGAATGTTAACGTTTTCAAATATGTCCTTGTTTTAATTTCTTTCTATGATTTTCAGAAACGTCTCGAAAAGCTGTAGATTTGTTGTCTTTTATCCGATCAAAATAGTACAATGTGTCCATATTGTGCCATATGTTCTTCACGTACTAGTTGTGTCGTTGTGTAGAACAGAGTCCGTTCTGAGTGAGAAGACCCTTTACATCCAAGTCTTCCATGATACAAACAGGGGCAACCAACAGTTCAGTTAATCTGTATGTAACCGAACATTTCTTAGAAGACGGTGACTACAATTTGTAAATACAATCTGGTATAAGAGGTGTTTTTGCGCTAATCTCCAGAAGGTGGAGAATCTAGGAAAAACAATCCCTCGAAAATGGTAGGAATGCGACAATACTAAAGGTACGAAAAGAAAACAAAAAGAAATATAAAGAACACCTAACTATGTGATGCTAATACTAATCTGCTAATCTATTATCCAGATTCAGTTTCATGTAGCCAAATTTTTTCGCCGCACAAAGTAACCCCTAGTTGACTGTGCCCCAGCTCGCCAATGATATTTTGAACCGCAATAATTGGAGATTACAGAATGTTTTCATTTTGAGTATGGGAAAACAAAATGGAAATATTAGATGACACCGAATTTTATAAATTGAATTCTTCAGCTGTTCATTGCATTGAAGTAGTGTTTTACTATTAATTAAATAAGGCATCAAAGAGAGTTATTAAATAACTGTCAGTATTAGCTGTCTTATTATGAGGGCAACAGGTTAAATTTTTGTTAATCTCTGCAACAGAAGAATGTAATAAATGTGGCGTTTAAAATCATTGTTGAATGATTAATAAACGTAGAAATATTTGTACAAATGCATTCACGTTTATTAATTTTAAATTAATTAAGCTATGCATGCTTTATTGAATTTTCAATAAATTGGAAAAGTAATTATTACTGTTTTCAAATTTGTTACGTTAGTATAATATGTCTTGAGCCTGTCTACAGCTGGATATCCCGGCTGTTTAAAGTCTTAGTTCTAATACTGGTGCGGGCATCATCGCCTTATATCCCTCTGGATACTTTTCTGTCTCTATATCGCTCATTCCATCAACAATGAATTAGTCTGTCATAATACAGATGCTGTGAGACAAATCTCCATCAAGATATGCTAAAGTGTATCTGACAGATATGTAATATCTAATATAGATATGGTATAATCATGGCTAGCATCTTCTTGATCATAGGTCTGCTCTACAATGGCTGACCTGTGGTTTTACTATTACAACGATATATGTGTTCAACAATCATGAGGTTCCCAGTGTCAAGTAGTCGCGCTGTAACATCTCCATCAATCCACAGTCCTGCATTATAACTATATTTTAATCAACTCATAAGGTGAGAAAACAAGGAATGAAAATACAAGTAACAAAAAGATGAACGGAAATGAGATACTGTAAAATAATTTTGAATTCGCTCGAGGACTCATACAAATTGTCGCATAGCAGGCCGTTTGACACAAACCTAATCTTAAAGCCGTTGCATACATTGTCCTCTTTCTATACAGCATCTTACACAAAGCACTTTACATAAGTGAATTCTACATATATGCACGTATGTGTGTGTACGTATGCATGCATGTATGTATACGTATGTATGTGTGTTTGTGTGTGTGTGTGTGTGTGTGTGTGTGTGTGTGTGTGTGTGTGTGTGTGTGTGTGTGTGTGTGAGAGAGAGAGAGAGCGCGTGTGAATGCACGTTAGTGTGACTGTGATGAATGGCCGTTTGTCATATTGTAATTACTGACTAGAGATGTAAGAAAAACAAACATTTCATTTTGAAAATCACTTAAAATTAAAAACTTAGAAAGCTTTGTTAAATATTCCTCAACAAGTGTTTGACTTTTAGATACAGTTGATCACACCAAGCATTTATTGACGTCATTTTATTACTCTGACATCCGTTTTCCCATGACCATTTCAACTTTAAGCATGTGCGAATCCTAGATCCTGTTCATGATAACAAAGTATCGTGCCTATACAGCGCTGAAGTATAGATCAAGACAGCTTTTCAATTATTTCGTTCAATTATCACCTTCGTCGGAACAATTTACTGCCTCTTATTTTTGGGGGTTAACAACACGGTCGCTTATCTCTTGCTCTGGAAGCTTTTGAGCTAATTCAATGCTGTTCTTAACAGCAATGCAATCAGCGATATTTTTATTCTCGAGACAAGGTAATGACTTTTTTACGGATGTTGTTTCCAATGCAAGCACTATTTCTTTTGTGATTATCTAACATGAAATCCATCAAAATTTTCTTCATCATTACCATTAGAAAGAAAATCATCGAATAGGATAATAGGCCAAAATCTCCTCCATACTGTGAAAAGACTGACAGATTGAGCCAAAACCCATGCATTACAAGTTGCAAAAATCGTATTCGTAATTGTTAAGTCAGCTAGAAAAAATATTTCTGTTCATGAATTGTTTTTATATTGATATTTGAAATTTCAATTATTTCCCAAATAAATTAGTTGCATGAGAGATGAGCTGTTAAGGTCTATAATAAAATCACGAATAATTATTCCCGCAATCTAAAACTGTCTTAAAATTCATAGAAAGACACTCGGCAGTTATAAAAAGCACATTTTATAGTGTATAATGCTAATATCTATACTGCGTAAAATGTGATAACTTCGTGAAGGAACGCATTTCAAAACGCTATTTAACCCCACACAATTTTCTTTTGTTCGCATAAAAGCCCCAGGTATTTACTTCATTGGAACTCGCGAATATATTCGATGGTAAACATTTTGAATAAAAACGTCTGTCACAATGTTGTAAATTTTATTATAAGTATGATTATCTCCTTTGGCCAGTTCTACAATTATCAAATCTTCGAGTCTGCTCTTTGATTTTAGCCCGAATTTTCCATTCTTGTATCATGATTGTAATCGCAAAATCCATTTTCTTTTTAAATTCATTGACTTTTGCTAAAATCACATGATACCCAGATATTACATTTCACTCCAAATGTTTCAATGGATATCATTCGGGTGGTATTTTATTTGAAAGTTGAATTGTGTTTCAAGCAGAAGCTTTATTGTTTTTATTGACAGGGTGAAACCATACCGTAATATCTCAATAATTCATTTGTAGTCTCGTGGTTAGGCTCCTGGATTTCAGAATCTCGGCAGTAAAGCGGTGGTGACCCCATAAATAGCAACAGATAGCGGGCTGAAACAATTAAATGAATTATATATAAAATCGGTGATGTAGTGTTACATTCTATTTGATAAATTTTTCCAGACGCCACAGCAATCCATATCAAGTCTTACAGCCTTTACAGTTTTCAGAGAACAATAAGCAGCAGCAACAGACAGATTGTCGGCATTGTCATATCTGGTGCGAATCATAATGATGCTGGTAACCACTTTCTAATATCAAATGACTTCTACTCCTCCATTCCAATAAACCGTTTCTCAACTACATCTTTCATCTTTATGATTTCCAACGCCATAAACGTTTTACGAATACATCAACTGTTCCTCAGAAAAGGAGACATAAATATCGTCAAATTTATCCTGGAAACCCTGTCTATATATAGAGAGATTTTTCGTATCACAGGTAACAGCTAATTAACGAAGCTAAATTTTCGTGTAACGGATTAGCGTTTTCGCTCACCTTAGAAGCTGTTAGCGAACCAATTAGCTTCAGCTAAATTTAATTCCGCTAGCTCTGAATCTGCAAACAAAATTCATATGTTTATTCCTGTTTGTCGTGGGAAATCTCGCAGAGTCTGTTAGGCACGCTATTGGCTCACTACGTGTGCACGAGACAAAACGTGATTGGTCAATGCAGCACCAGCTGACAGGGCAGTATTGCGTAATTCTGCAGTTTTGAGTTTTGTTCACTTACGACGTTGTCACACTACAGACAGTCCTATAGTGTCAGCGACAACAGTGCATGTTATCG
This sequence comes from Octopus sinensis, assembly GCF_006345805.1. Taxonomy (NCBI): domain Eukaryota; kingdom Metazoa; phylum Mollusca; class Cephalopoda; order Octopoda; family Octopodidae; genus Octopus; species Octopus sinensis. The sequence continues at coordinate 82,711,391 of NC_043005.1, read as the reverse complement.
GCTTAACATGATATCGCTTTTCATTATGGAATGTGAAGACGTTTTTGTTCGGCCTGAAGATGAAGGGTGTGTTGAGGGGTCTGCAACGGCTGTGGGTGAGGCAGAGGTCGATCGTATCTCAGAACCCGTGGCCCCACCAGGAGGACTACTTTGTCCTTATGTCAAGAGATAAAAGGAACGCCAGAATCCTTTACTTCCGGTGTGTCACGTGGCAGCCCAAAGAGACCACCATCAAGGGACAAGCGGCGAGCTTCTACAACTTGAAGTCGCATACCAAGAAGAAGCACCCAACGCATGCCATCTGGTTGGAGGAGAGGATCAAGATCGGCTCTTCCCGTGGAAAACACAGACAATCTTCTGGGAGTAGTGCACGGACATTTTTATTCCGAAGTATAATTTTATATCTTATAATTTGTATTTGACATTATATACTTGACTTTACAAGGTTGATATATATACTAATTTATATTTATAATGTATAATTTATAAATTTTAATTCTTAATATTACAAAGTATAATTTTTATTTTTAACTTTTAATGTTTAATCGATAATGCTTAATTCTATTGCTTATTTTTTTAAAAGGATGTAAAATTAGATTTATAATATTTTTAAAAAGAACTTGAAGATGTGTTGGAATAATTGTAAATATGAAGATTGCATATATGTATTTATATATATATATATATATATATATATATAAATATACAATTATGTGTATGTATATATATTGTAATCTCCTAATACAGAAATACATGTAATTCCTTCATAATTAATTAATTTACGTGTTAACTAAAGTAAGAGATATTTAAGGAAGTATAGTATATACTCTGCTGGTATAATGGTTATGTCCTTTAAGTATTATTTCGTGATGTGCAAATAAATATCATGAGTTTACTTTCAGATGTACTCATTAGGTTATTATTTTTTTTTTTGGTATAATCTGAAATAGAATGCCCGCATATCTGTTAATCCCCCAAAACTGAATTATTTTTGACTTTTATTAGATACTTTGTATATTTCCAGATAAATATATAAATATATGATAAATAAGACCCCAAGGTATGCAGACGCATGTAATTCTGAAGGGTTGCACCCGATTGATTTGGTAACGCGGACCACGACGGAGAACGGTAAAAACTTTCGTAAGGCATTTATGCAGTTTGGTACAGACGTTGAACTCTTGCCAGTCATTCCTGAGGTTACTGCTGATCCGGACGGAGAGGGCATCGAGGATGTGGCTCTCGACGTGTAACCCGAAGCTGGGGATGAGGACGAATTTGAAGATATGTCTACTGATGCCATCCTTGACGAGTCAAGCGGCCTGGACCTAAACCTGCCAATGTACATGAAGTGCGCAGCCCACACCTTAAACTGTGTAGCCAGCATGGATGCCGACAAAGCTCTTGACAACGCTTCGTTCAAGTCAGGAGACAGGAAGGACATGTCCAAGGCACACCGGCTGTGGAATTTGCAGAGCTGTAGCACCGTTGCGGCAGATAGCATTCTGGGCGCGCTGAAGAAGTGGCTGGTGGTCCCCAACAGAACCAGATAGAACTTTACCCATAGCTCTGTTGTTGCCCTCAACAACTTGCTGGAGATAAAAATCGGGTGCTGTCCATAGGGTGTTGACACAGCTGAAGCTGCAGACTTTCACTGATTCTGATGTCAGCTTCTTGCTGGAATATGCCTAGGCGATGTCTAATGTTGCCAAGGCCTTGGATGAAATCTAGCAGGAGGACCAGGTCTATCACGGGAATCCTCCACCAACTATAGCGGCTACCGTCATGAAGATGCAGGAGGTTAAGTTCAGACATCTCCTGTACTGCAGTCCTCTGGTAGACGCGATACTGGCAGGGCATCACGAAATGTTTTGGGCTCCTAGAAGACCTGAAGTGCCAGCTGGCCGCTGCCTCCCACTTCTGTTCTGGCCAGAGCAGTGTAATTACAGCCGGTTAGCAGAGTAACGGGCGCTATTGAAACCGTCGTAGAGATATCCTAATGAAGACCAATGGAAAGGGCAGTAGCACCATCAGCAATAAGGATGAGGGAGATTATTTCTTCAGCAACTTCACTCTGTTACGGGAGAACAGGTCACTGAAATCCAAGGCGCAGAACTTGGTGAAGACCTGGCTGAAGGCCATCGCGAAAAACGTCATGACTGAAGTCGCCGTTTTGAGTAAGCAGATCTTGATCGACCTGTTCACCAAGTATAACATCGCCATTCCATCCAGTGCTGCAGTTAAGCGCCAATTCTTTATAGGCAAAGATATATTGGGGGCCATGAGAGCCATCCTGTCAGATGGTAACTTTGAGAGGGTGATGTTTATGAAGGGTAACCAGCATCAGATCAAGGTAGTGGAGAAGACCCAGCCAGAGAAGTACACCTTGATCATCATCTGAGTTTGGCATGATACCTATGCTATTTAATACCTTTATGATTCGTTTAATACTTTTTGTACAGTAAATAAAGTGTCCGTTGATTGAAAAACTAATGTTTATTTAATTTGTTGATTTAATTATTTGCGTATAACTTGATCCTCACCTGATCTTGCCATCATCATCATCATGGTTCGACCGTGGTCGAGACAATGGAATTTACCATGCTACGCCAGACTTCACGGTCCATCATGGTATTACGGAGGTCCTGTTGCTGGATGCCTGTATCCCTGGAGATTACATCAGGGTAGGAGAGTGTGCGCCCTCTGGTATTGCGAGTAGATGGCTTCCAGAGGAGAAGAGTAGAAATTACCTCTTTTTCAGCTCTACAACAATGTCCAGCAAACTGGAATCTCTTACCCTTCACAAGAGATGACACAGGTGGTAGTTTCCCATATATTTGTACTTTGGTTGGATGGCGCTTTCACGAGAGATTTTGAGCTCTCATAAGGAGGCGAGTGTAGGTTCCATCCAACCGTCTCTCAAGCTTCTTTGATAACGTCCAGGTTTCTGAGCCATATAGTAGAATTGGTTCGACTGTGGCTTTGAAGATTTCAAGTTTGAAGTCTCAAAGATCTTGCCATACGAGACCGTTTTGGGAAAACTCTATATCTAAGCTACAACATTTCAGTTCTCTACGTTCGTTTTTAAGGGGATTAGAGCCAAAAGACTAACCCGAAACTGAATTCATATGATAAAAGTTAGCGGTTATCAGATAGCGTTATATATATATGTACACACACACATACACCCACACACTCATACATATATATGTGGTATATTTATCTATCTATATACATACATATATAGGAGTGGCTGTGTAGTAAGTAGCTTGCTAACCAACCACATGGTTCCGGGTTCAGTCCCACTGCGTGGCATCTTCTGCAAGTGTCTTCTGCTATAGCCCCGGGCCGACCAATGCCTTGTGAGTGGATTTGGTAGACGGAAACTGAAAGAAGCCTGTTGTATATATGTATATATATGTGTGTGTGTGTATGTGTTTGCGTGTCTGTGTTTGTCCCCCTAGCATTGCTTGACAACCGATGCTGGTGTGTTTACGTCCCCGTCACTTAGCGGTTCGGCAAAAGAGGCCGATAGAATAAGTACTAGGCTTACAAAGAATAAGTCCCGGGGTCGATTTGCTCGACTAAAGGCGGTGCTCCAGTATGGCCGCAGTCAAATGACTGAAACAAGTAAAAGAGAGTAAAAGAGTATAACTATTCATAATTATTTGTAAGATTTACGGGAAATATATATATTTTTTTACCTTTCGAAGGTGATTTCGCCCATAGAAACAAGCGATGTGATAATATTTTACTTCTTTGGTTCAATATCATTCAGCAGTTGAACTAATTAACTAATCAGTTGTTTGGTCAATCAAGGTTTTGATGAATAAATCTGTTTCCCCGTCGGAGTCCTTTCATCCTTGTCAGCAAAAGTTTGGATAACGTCCTCTCATCTGCTTCAACTTTGTCATAAACGAAATTCTACGCGCGCATGTGTGTATGTGTGTGTGTGTTGTATTAACAAGTGATGTTGTGATGTGTTTATAGCTGATGTGTGTATGTATGTTTGTGTGCATGTGTGCGTGCGCGACAGTTCTATATAGTCTGCAAATAAGTTTGGCTATTTTTCCTTTCAAATTTCAGCATTTCAATACTTCTGAACGTTTAACATTGTTTTGCATTGCACTGGAACATTTTATCTATACATATAAATTCATTAATACACGGACACAGATATACATACGTTTGTTTCTATATGTATGTATGTATGCATGTATGTATGTATGCATGTATGTATGTATGCACGGATGGATGTATATATATATATATTATATATATATATATATATATAGGCGCAGGAGTGGTTGTGTGGTAAGTAACTTGCTTACCAACCACATGGTTCCGAATTCAGACCCACTGCGTAGCACTTTGCGCAAGTGTTTTCTACTATAGCCTTAGGCCGACCAAAGTCTTGTGACTGGATTTGGTAGACGGAAACTGAAAGAAGCCCGTATATATGTATATATATATAAATATGTATGTGTGTGTATATGTTTGTGTGTCTGTGTTTGTCCCCCCAACATTGCTTGACAACCGTTGCTGGTGTGTTTACGTCCCCGTAACTTAGCGGTTCGGAAAAGTGACCGATAGAATAAGTACTATGCTTACAAAGAATAAGTCCTGGTGTCGATTTGTCCGACTAAAGGTGGTGCTCCAGCTTGGCCGCAGTTGCATGACTGAAACAAGTTCAAGAGTACAAGAGTCATATATATATATATATATATATATATATATATATATATATATATATATATATATAATATATATTTATTTTATAGAAGGAGCTTCTACAGGACTAGAACTGTTTCATTCAGATGAAATCTTCAGGAGCTTACTTTACTCTGCTATGTATTGAGTACCTTATTTACTGTGGTTAACCCCGACTCAACCCGGGACCTACACACACACACACACACCACACACCATATATATATATATATATGTATATATATATATATAATATATATATATATGTATGTGTGTATGTGTGTGTACGCACACACACATACACGCACGAACACATGCACGCACACATATATAAGCTTTTCTACCTCTATATCAGTTTTTGGGATCTCATTATACATAGGGCCAATCCCACTCTCCAAATAACGTATATATATATATAGTAAAGAACTAGTCTTTGTCAGTGGATGGAAACGAAGTCGCAGGTGTTACATTACAGTTTTCCTTCCTCTAGAGAGACGGTTAAAGAAAGTGTATGGGTCTCTTGCATAGATACATGCATGTACATACAAACACACATACATACAAGCACACACACATACACATCTCTCTCCCTCTCTCTCTTTATATATATTATATATATAATATATATATATATATATATATCAACAATTGAGGGTAAAATTAATTAGTTATTAATCAATTTCACCAAGTAGTGTTCAGTATGTAAAAGGACCATTTAAGGCGAATTCAGTATGTGGCAAAGTAATTTATTTTACTAAGCCCTAATTATATAATATATATATATATATATATATATATATATATATATTATATATATATATATAAAGCATATTACTCTAACTCTGGTATTCGAGTACTAATTTTTCCACCTTGTTTCTCATTTATGTGCTTACTCTCGTAGATATCTATCTATCTATCTATCTATCTATCTATCTATCTATCTATCTATCTATCTATCTATCTATCTATCTATCTATCTATCTATCTATATAAATATATATATATATATATAATTAATGGAGAAATTATACAAAACGTATAAGTGGATGATGAGTAAAGCACCAGCACAGTTTCGATTACCTGTTATTATCCGTAGATTGGAGGAAGTTCATAGTGGCGGTTGAGGTAACAGTATTAATAAAACAGATGGAAAAAAGATTTTATTATATGTGTATGTGTGTGTATATATATATATACACACGAATGCACATGTTTTTTCATTTTTCGTATTACAAGTTTTGTATTTACATTTGTTTCATTGCACATCAAGGCGAAAGCTGGCTTGACAGGAACTTGCATGTAAATGTAAATGGAAATTCCATTTCTTGAGATACTTGTGGTATTCTTGGGATTAACAGAATTGATTCTGCGTAAGGACCAGAAGCAACCTCAACGATGTAGTGTGCCATTTCAATGTCCATTAGTAGTATCTAAATTTCTCAGAAGTATTAAGCATCGTTTTTGTTCAGTCTGAGAATGTGTGATGGAAATTCTGATGGTGTAATTTTGTTGCGGAACTGGATTGGCTATCTGAGCTTCTGTATATTTTTAGCTCACCGGGGATCGTGGTCAATAGAAAATCATTCACAAATTGTGCTGCTTCATTTGTTGGAGTAACGATGGTTCTATTTGCAAGCCACACAGGGTTTATGAAGTTATTTTTGAGGTCGGCTTATACAAAATCACATGGATCTGAATGAGCCCCACCTTCAAGGCAAGGGTTATTGGGTAGTATGACTTTGAATTCATCTAGGCTTTGTTCAACAGAAATGTTACCATTTCCTACATCAAGAAAGTAATTAGCAAATTCTCTTTCATCAGAATGACCTTCTGTAAGAAGTGTTTGATTAGTTATCAATTCCTCTACTTCCATAAGATCGCAAAGAAAAGATATCTTTAGTGTTGCATCAATAATTTGACACCATTATTTTGAAGTAGAATATTCTCCTCTCGAGATACCCTAACCAGTCTCTCCCGTTGTTGCAGAAACAGAATCATGTCTACGTATCCGTGCATTTTCAAGCACATGGCCCAGTCGCTTTGCCCCGATTTCATCTGATTCAGGTGCCCGTCTTTGTCTCTACCGTTGTGCTCTTGCTGCCAAATTTTCTTTTTCAGTTTCATTTTTTTTATAAATGAAAGCTCGTTAAAAACTATCTTGCTTAGCGTGCTAGAAATAGTAGCGATCAAATAGTTATTATTGTAAGGTTTTAAAGCGTTCCAACAAAATCACTTCTTCAGTAAAAAAAAAATTTTACCGGTATATTAAAGAATTTTAATTTTATCAAAAATATTCATTTAACAAACTCCGGAAACTAATAATATTCTTGAAATTGTGTCTCGTACCAAAGTTATATTGCTATTATTAAATTATCGTTAATGAAAATAGAGGCAAGCGAGAATGAGAGACTGTTACAAATAAAAGCGTAAAATATTGCCTGCAATTAATTAACAATGTTTATTATTCAACATTAAAATCTACTCCGCAGTAAATACAATGAATATTTAAATTCATGAAGATTTGAACGCAGTGAATGCAATGAATATTTAAATTTGCAAGAATTTCGAGTTACAAAAACTTAAATACACTTCAGAAATAAAAATTATAGGCCTTGATATTCCCCTTTCGATTATACCTGTAAAATGGCTTGCAGTGAGTGAACTATGGTGTATACTTTATAATCTTTTTGTCATTGAGCACTCTATTAGTAAATTAAATTTGAAGCTCCCGGTATAGTGAAGTAGGCGTACACAAAATAATTTGAACAGTTTCATAAAAACCTTCCGTTTTGTAAGTATTGACTCTAGCCAGATATGGGAACCTGTGGTGGATAAACTATAATTTTGTGTTGATGGGTTGTCTAATTTCACTTCGATATTTTGTTGAATGGAGATAGCTACCCACTCATTTTATTATTGGGCACATTTTTCATGTTTTCCGAAGTAGTAATAGCTGATTTCTTTTGCTGTACTGATTATATTATCTATTTATTGTCTGTTCCTAAATATAGGCATGCATTTTCTTATATATACAAGTGTGTGTCTGTGCGTGTGCAAAGGTGCATAAGTTTCTATCTATCTATCTATCTATCTATCTATCTATCTATCTATCTATCTATCTATCTATCTATCTATCTATCTATCTATCTATCTATCTATCTATTGGTCTTTCTGTCTCTCACCGTCCGTTTAACTGCCAGTCTACGTTTGTTTCTTCCACACAAAGCAAATGTATCGGCGTATGTCACTGTGCCTGCATATATCTTGGATTTATGATATTTTCTGAACTATACACGCAGCAGCATGGCTGTGTGTATAGCTTGGCTGAAACGAATATGCATACACATATACATACATAAAAATATACATAGGTATATATATATATATATATATATATATATATATATATATTGTGTGTGTGTGTTTATATGTATGTGTGCATATATATAACATGTATATATATGTATGTATGCATACATGCACACATATATATTTGCTTACACATGCATATATGTGTATGAAATCCAAGTAGCCTAGAGTATCTAATATATCTGAAAAAAGGTAACGAAAATTTAGAAAATAGCTTATGATTGGCTACGATTCGATGACGTTTCTGGAGTGCTGTAATAAGATGATAAGATGAATGCAACAGAAATCTCTTTGCATAGATATTTGCAAGGTTTAATTTATAGTTGTAAAATAGCGTGTCACTTTGCAAATGAGATACAGCAGAGGATTCTCTCGGGAAAAAGTTTCTAATAAAAATTGCAAATGATAGATAGAATTCGTTTGGCATCGCATTCACACTAGTATCAATGGAGCTTGCCTGATTTTAATGAAAATCTGGATATTACATGTTTGTCGTGTGGAAATATATGTATAAATGTATGTGTGTATATATGTATGTGTGCATGTATGTATGTATGCATGCATGTATGTATGTATGTATGCATGTATGCATGTATTATGTATTCACACATATATGTCTTTGTGGGTGTGCGTGTGGCTGTATAGAGATGCATGTAGGTGTGTGAATTTGCACGTGCATGTATGTATTCTACATATATGGTCTATGATGGTACTCAAGCACACACTTGTACGTACATATGGATATATACATATATATATATATATATATATATATATATATATATATAATATATATATATATATATGTATATATATATATATATATATATATTATATATATATATATAATATACACATGGACACACACATATTCATATGTGTATGACGAAATCTCATACAAATTCACAGCCCCACATTTATCTATATAAATGCGTTCGAGTGTGGCTGTGTGCGTGTGCGTGTGAAACGGATAAATTTTCATACATTCATAAACACCTACACACCATATATATATATATATACATACATACATACATACATATATATATATATATATATATATATATATATACACACATATGTAAGTATCTGTCTGTCTGTGTCTATGTATATGTATGTATACGGGTGTATATGTATGTGCATTTGTCATAATGGTTTCATATACAATTGTTTGCTCAATATTACTACTTGTTCAGTATTAATTCGTTTAATTATTGCTGTATCGAGCGGTAATCTCCACCAGCATCGATTCAGCAGAATTATTTCTTCAATAGCTACTTGTCATGAATAATATCCTATCATATCGTATCATGTGCATTCCTAGTGTTATATATATATATATACTGAGAAAGCGGTGAGCTAGCAAAATTTTTAGCACGCTGGCTAAAATGTAGAGAAGCATTTCGTTCGTCTTTTACATTCTTATTTCAAATGCCACCGAAATCCTCTTTGCTATTCATCACTTTGTGTTCGAGAAAATAAATGTATATATATATATATATATATATATATATATATGAGGTTAATCCACACATGAAAACACAGAGAAAACACAACAGCGCGAGGACGTGGAACAAGTATAGAGTTATTGGACGCTCAGTAAAGCAAAGAAAGAAGGAGGATTTAAAGTTTCGAGCGGAACTCTTCGTCAGAAGCATAGAAAAAGGAAAGGTCCAAGGAAGTGAAGACGGAGGAAAAAAATCGCCAACGATACACACACGCTCACATACATATATATGTACATATGTTTTTTGTTTCTTTTTTTGTTCAAAATGTAACTACAAACAGATTGTTGGTGATTTTTTTCCCTCCGTCTTCCTTTTGTCTTGGACTTTCCTCCGTTTCCTGTTTCTGACGAAGAGCTTTACTCGAAATGTAAAACCACCTTTCTGTCCTTCCCTGAGCGTCTGCTAATACTTTGCATTTACCATGTCCTCGCGTTGTTGTTTTTTCTTGTGTTTGTTCTTGGTTTTTTTTTGTGTAGGGATTTACTATGTATCTATGTAATTGAAGGTACTTTGGATTAGTGGTAAGTATATTCGGCTCACGATCAGAAAGTCTTGAGTTCGATTGCGGGGAGCGCGTTTTGTCCTCCAAGAAACCACATTATTTCACGTTGATCCAGTCCTCTCGGCTGGTAAAAATGAGTTGTACCTGTAATTCAAAGGGCCAGCTGGTCACATTGTGTGTCACGCTGAATCTCTCCATAGAATTCAATCATTTGACTAAATTTTCACAATTGCTTCTTTCAAAAAGATGTTCCCTCTCTCTAATCTTAGAGATTATGCATGAGTGATAGATATTGATTTCCCACCAATTAAACAGACGCACCAAGGTTAATAATAGGAGGGTTCAAACATTATTCCGGCATTTTCTACTACAAGTTCATATTGTTTATGAATATATTTTTAGACGTAAATTAGTTGTTTGTTTATCACAAACATGCAGTAACTAATAAACACACACACACACACACACGCACGCGCGCACACACACACACACACACACACACACACACACACACACACACACACACATACACACACAGAGCGTGTGTCGTCGAATTTAGTTTCATGCTTAGTACGGAAAGATTTGAACATAGCCAACTACAACGGATTCGGCTGTAGTTGTTGGGATCGATAATTAGATGACGTTAGATAATTTTGAGTGACGTCAACAACGTCGCTGTTGTTCCGAAAAGAGACAATAGATATGCATACTCTGTGTGCGAATTTGAATTTAGTATTACCATCCGTTCGTTACTGGAGTGAGGTGTCTTGGATTGTGGTATATAACCCCACTGCCGCTAGTGAATAGCAAGACAGAGTAAATTTCTACACATTAAAATATAATTTATTATTAATTCTTTCGTTACCATATTTTGTTCAAATGCTCTGCCAAGTCTCAAGTACTTTTGACAATACAGAACCTATGCCTCGAAGAAACAAAAACAGTATCCAATCAAGCGCGCACACACACACACAGAAGAATTTTAATCAATTACGAAGCAATAGACGCCTTATACTTATTTCTATATTATTATGCTTTTTCATAAATATCTAAAATATATATATATTAACATTCAAAATTTAAACATCGCTATCATACAGACTCTATCATAATATAGAAACTTATATATTTCTTTTTCTACACATTAAAATATAATTTATTATTAATTCTTTCGTTATCATATTTCGTTCAAATACTCTACCAAGTTTCAAGTACTCTTGACAATACAGAAGATTATATTAAAATAACATTATCATTAATAATCTTGTCTTTGGAACAAATTAAAATGTAATTTTGTAGGGAGGTTTTAATTTACATCACTTTCAAATAGAATACGTGTGCTATAGAAACAAATGCGTCTCAAACAGGTTGATGTCAAAATAATTTAACCAAAATTTGTTATTATTCAGTAGTTACGTTTCAAAATGTTAATTGCTGGTTATAGTTGTCTGTGTTAACATGAATAGATGAGTATATAGTAGTGTGTGTATAAATAATTATTTACTGTGTAGTCTTTCTAAATCCGACGATGTGATTTTGTTATACGAAATCGTTACAAAAAGAAGCATCACCTTTTATACGTATTCCTATCTGCAATTAATTTTGAAAATTCGAAAAGAGTAATTCAAACGCCCTTGTTATTCTTAAAATAGTAAATTATACGTCTCTGCTATGACATTGGTTTAGAACATACTCCTTGGAATACTATTATGTTATCAAAAGCTCGCTTCTCCTTTTATATAAAGGAATGAGTACAGTGCGCGAATTTCTTTGCAGTACATCTTAAGTGTATTTTATTTACTCAGGGATCATTGAGAAATATTGTGTAGAAGGTATTGATTCATCTAAAATACAGCATCTAATGTATATTAAGTTATTATTTCTCAAAAACGAAAAACATATGTTACTTAACTAATTGCCAGTGTTTAATGTAATGTCTTGACAGAATAAATAAGCGGGTAGTATCTATTCTTAAATTTATTTATTGTTTAAAGCGATTTACTCTTATTTCGATATACTCATCTCGCTGTTCCTCCCTAAAATGATAAATCAGAGAATTATTTATATTAATCTATATACCTACTATCTACCTAGACTTGTGCCATTTCAAAATGTTCATGATATCAAAACGCATTAAGTAAAACAAAGACTCATAAGGAACGCATAAAAAATTCATAGTAAATATATTGAGTTTTCTTTAATAATTTAAATAAGCAACTACGTTCCTAATGATTTCGAATTTTTTCAAAACCTGTCTTCGTAATTAGTTTATCTATAAAAATAGTAGCAGGTTTTCATACATGATATCGAAATGTATAGATTTTAAATGCTTGCTGTGTTAATATATGTATGATAAATTTTTCACTTATTTAATTAATCTTTATAAAACATGTTTTAAATGTAAGTTACGAAGATAAGTTAAATATTAAGTTTTAGATAAGAAACAAACTAAATTTGAAATATCTCCAAAGATGTCTGCCATCGTTAAGTATTCGTATGTTGTTTTGTTGCTTTTGGAATACAGGATTACAAAATTATAATTCCAAAATAATGAAACTCTAATGTGGATTACGAACATAATGAAGAAGAAAAGAATTGTAACATGTTAGGTGATCTTCATTTGATAATATGTATTTAATTCTTTATTTGAGAATATACATTTATTTATATGATATAAATACACCATGTTAAACTAATCAACGACGGGGCTTCGCTGTGTCATCCCTTAGTATTGATATACTAAACACACACACACACGTACACAGATACTCTCTTTCACGTGCACGCACGTGCACACACACACGCACACACACTCTCTCTCTCTCTCTCTCTCTCTCTCACACACACACACACGCGCGCGCTTTTAGCCAAATGCAGAGAATCAACGTGAGACCTTCTTTATATAATTTTCGATATCGTTTTATTTTAGTCATTACTCTCCAAAAGTTAACTTTTATTATTATTTAAGCCAATCAAATTGAAAGTTGAAAGACATTTAATCTAGGATACAGAGCAAAATAGTATCCCTCATTTATCGGTCTTACTGAAATCGACTCCAACACTAAACACTAAATTTAATTTGAAACCAATGAGTAAGCGAAGGACGTTAGTTTAGCAGAAACAATACTAGATATCTCATGGGAACATGTAGAGTCATGTAAACATTAGCCTTCTACTCTAAGTAGCATGTAAAAAAAGATGGAATCTACACAATATTATGGACTTACTTCACTAAGGCCGGACAAAAATGAACTTGCTTTATGTTGTAGACAAAATAGCCTCATCAATATCTAGTCTCTTTAATTATAAGAGCCAAAATATGGCATTCTATTATTAAGTTTACTATCATTTTGAAGTACTGAGATCTTATTTCAAGACATAAATCTATAAACGTACTGAACATGCCTGTTGATATCGTGGGTGTATGAGATTACGAAACTCGTAGTTAGGTGGGAAAATTACACTGGTTCTCAATCCGAATTATATCATTTTATTAATGCGTTATTATCGTAATTTATACGAAGTTGTGATCTATATAATATCTTCAGATATAAGGATTTACTATTTCAAAATCCCTTAAATAGAGTAGATTTTGAAAATATTGTAGCGATTTGGAAGATGCATTCGATCGTTGGTAATATACTCTACTTTATTCGTTTTCGCCAACTCTATTCTCATTTCAAAATCCACTAAGTTCAATCTTATAATTCAGTCTTTCGAGTTCATTAAATGAAGTATTAACTCAAGTATTTGAATTAAGAGAATCTTTAGGGAAATGTAGGAGACACATTTCATTATCTTTCCTTGCTGAATACGAATGTTCGCTCGGCGCCACTGACCACAGCTAATCATTCGACCACCGCCAAGAGCAACCAATCCAACGATTGGCGGGTATGTACAGGCAAGGAAGCCGTCCAACTATCACGGGTAAGCCGCCTTCGATAAGCTGTGAATATTTCACCTTATGAATGAAATTTATGGTATTCTTTGAAAGAGTGGTGTAGTGGTTGCGTTCATTGCATGATATGTATTTAGTCAGTAAATTTCCCGAAATGAAAATTGGCCTCCTTCCATGACTTATGAACTGCAAGCAGCATATGTCCAGCTATGAATTGTTACTATATATATAATACATATACTAATGGTCACCTTCACCTAATATCTTGTTGCATTATGTATTGGAATACATTGTCTTATAATATAGCCGAAATATAATCTTATGGATTCTGTAAACCAAGCCAAGATTTTACGTGATAACTTATTATCATCCCTCAAATCATGAACTGCTTTTACAAAGGATTCGTAACTGATTCAGAAAATAGACTCGTAAGCAAGCATTAAAAAAAGATAAAGACATTTAAATCCTCTTGTCTCAGAGATTGAAATCAATTTTTGACATTCGAACAAGATTACAAATTATAAGGATGATGTAAAATCAATAGAATCAATCAGCTATAAGTCTAGTAGCTATTTTATTAACCTGGAGCAACGAAGCTTCCATAGACGTTTGCATTATTTGAAAGCATAATGCAAGCTCAGCTAATTACAATAATGCATTTAATCTGATGCTGCAGTTTCTGCTCCACCAACGTCCTTTTCTTACTGATTGCTTCCACGTTTAATTTAGTGTTCAGAGTTGGCATTGATTTCAGCAAGACCGAAGAATGGACGCTATAAATTTGGTCTCTCTCTTGGATTAGATGCATTTCCTCCTTCTAAGTAATAAGTTCGAATAATACCGAGCCTGACCAGTTAGCCTGTCAGTGCAAAGGAGTAACTCAAAGTATTGGATATTAATTGGGGTTAATTCAGCTGACTCACTTCATATATATTCACTTAATATTAAACCATGTGCTAAATAAGAATAAATCAGAATTTGGTTGTGAAAACAAAATGTAAATGAATGAATGAATAAATAAATGAACGAAATATAAATGAATTAAAATAATGCATTTAATAACGGGAAAATAGGAACGTGGTAGATATGTTATCGAATGATCCACTTCATAAATTATTTATAAACTATTACAATAATTACGGTCAAATGGATTATTATTTTTATCCACTAACACAATACATGCAGTTTTAAGAATATTCTTCTTGTAATAAATTTGCAACCATTACAGCAAAGAGTTTTCATGGATGAAGATTTTTTTCTCTTCTGGGATATTAGGTAGCCTGTTTGCTATAATAAAAATTGCCTATTGAGATACTGGTTGATATGCTGACACGTTACACATCATTGCACGAATTACTGGTGTGGAAGTTCGGCTTATTGAATTAGCTAAATAGCCAGAAATTAAGATTCGGATATTCGACCTGAACCTGGATACAACATCACATTTCCTTGCAACTATTGATTTGTTGGCCTGCGCTTCAGAAATAAATCAATATTTTTAACCCATGGAACTTAGTGATGTGGCAAAAACGGTATAATGGCGGACTAAATACTTTATAATATTTTATTTCGTTTCACTGATTCGGAATTCAAAACACACTGAGTTTCTCTTTGCTCTTTTACATTCGGTATCTATAGACATTCTCTTTCATGGCACTGCGCCGAGGTAGTCGTAGTCCAAATGTTGGAGCCAGTAAATTAAGGAAAGACTATTATAGACATCAACTGGAACTTTTGCGACAATTATCATTAGTAGGGAAAGAAATAAATGTTTCGGATATTCCAAGTAATCTATTCGCATGCATTTTGGCAAACACTTGTTTTATAATCGTTTCATATTAACATACACGAAGAATAGATTCGAATTTGTTATTCCTTATTTCATACAAGATACATTATGCTGCGTATATTATATGAATTTCGAAAAAAAGAAAAAAAAACAAACTATGAACCATTCATTTTTGCTTGAAAATTCACAATAATCCACTAAGATATGCATCAATGGAAAACAAACCCGTAAAATAAATACATAAAATATTATATTTACTTATATTACTTGGCCAGGTCTGTAAATCGGGAGATAAAACAGAATACAATCCCTTACTACGTGTGAATTTTCAGTTTCTCTTATGAATGATTTCATTTTTCGTATGCCTTTCATCTTCTCTGTAGAATGGCTCGATGTGCCTGTAGTCTCCTTGTCAATCACATAGGCTTGTAATTGATTTCGATGTCAGTCAGTCAGTAAATACATATATACGCACACACACACACACACAACACACACACACACACGCACACATATGCATTTATGTATGTGTGTGTATATGCACAGGGTACGAAATGTATTTGAGGACATGTTTGGTAATTTAATAAAACAACTCTAATCTAGTAGAACCCAAATGCATTTAAATAAAATTTTGCGCAGATGTTTTCGATCTTAAAAGATTACTCCATGAATCCGCCTTCAGCTTCGATGACAGCCTTAAGCTCAGACATTTCGGACATTTCTTATGTTAGTATTTCATCTGTCAAGGGCGATTTGAAAGGGATAAAAACATTTTAATTGCTTTGAAGAGTGCAATATACTAATAATTAACAGATTTCAAATACCCCCCGCAGCGTGTATAATGTATGTATTGTGTGCTTTTGTGCGTGTGTGTAGTGTGTATGTGTACATTGTGTGTGTGTGTGCGTGTGTGTAGTGTGTGTGTGTATTCGAGTTCGTTATATCAGGCAGACGTAGCAACGAAATATTCCTCATATATGTAAGAATATATTAAATAGTGTAGTCTGGTGTAAATATTTTAGAGGAAAAGCCGGCGTAAATCGCAATTATCTTGCACCTGTCTTTATGCCAGTTGGATCAACGTAGATTGTGAGCTAAACAGTAAAAGCATTATTCAATCTACCACATTTGTCTCTTTCTTCGTTTCAATGTTCATTAATTATAGACAAATATCTAACATAGCGAGGTTAGAGATCATTGCTTGTATGTTAATAGGATATTAATTATTTCAAGGAAATCATTTGAATGAATATAAACTAAATTCTATAACTTTTCAACTAGAATGTTTACAATATTTCTATATATTCATGTTAACAACATGTATCTTGTTTCTGGGGCGTAGGATGAAATTTTGTCATGTGTGGCCTTTTCCAAATGTTGGTCATGGTACTACCAGTTAGTGTTAATATCTTTGGGTCTTTCTTGATGCAAATGATAAACAATATTATCTTGATCTTCAAAATTAAGACTACCTTTAACATGACTCTTTAACATGTAAAGACGGTAAAGTGTTTATAAATATTTTGGATCTTGGTAAGATCATTATACAAACAGGAAACACGATCAAGTTCTATTTCACTTGTTTATTATTAACATTCATATAGGGGAGCGACCTGGCAGAATCGTTACCGTGTCAGACAAAATGCTGAATGGAGTTTCTTCGAGGTCTTCATGTTCTGAATTCAAATACAGCCAAGATCAATATTGCCTATCATCCTTTAAGAATCGATAAAATGATTGCCGTTTGAGCATTGTGGCCAGTGTAATCGACTTCAGCTTGCCCCCACAAATCTGCTGGCCTTGGGCCCAAACTGGAAAGAATTCTTATTAGTCAACTAGTTAACCATTTAAGCAATTAATTAATCGATATTTTTTTAATTAATTGTTCGATCAGCTGCATTTGTTAGGGTCTTTTCGTTCCTATTTATGTCCTTAGCAGTGGTTTGACCTTGCTACTCCAGGTCTGTCTATATATATATATATATATATATATATATATAATATATATATATATATATATATATATATATATATATATATATATATGTATGTGTGCGTGTGTGTGTGTGTATGTGTCCTTTATAGTAATCAAAATTAGAACGGATTCAAAGTAAATGTCATCAAAGACTAGTCTGTGGCATCGTAGGTCGTGTTTTTATCTAAGACCGCGAGACTTGTGTGACTTTTTTCCATTGATACAACGGAATGCTCTAGCTTCTCGTGTTAAGAAGAGACAGCAAGGAAGCACCTACGAGTGTTCCTTTGACTTAAGAGCTTAAAAATTAGTCAGTTTTAGCCTTTGATTAAGAGCCTCTATCGGGTGCAGCAGCCGTGCTATTCAGTTAGAATACTGGGGTTTGTTATCGGTACTCAGACGACCCGGTAACGTCGCTATCGAATATGGTGAGCCTCCCTTTACTCATCGTCTTCAGCACGTCTCACTGATAGACTCTCATCATATCGAGTAACAGCTTTTTGCTTCTCCAAATCGCTTAGTGCATTGCATAAACCGGAATAAAGCAATGAACCTGTGCTTTCCGGAATTCCGTGATTCTACGACCGTAACTTTGAAATATAAAACGAAATAAGAAAATTTGTAAATAGTTAAGTTGTACAATGAATTTTACACATAGCTCAAATCAGATTTCTTGTTTAAAGTTCACAAGATATTTTTCTCCTCTATTCCTGCTTCGTATCTTTGTTCCAGAATAGTGACTTGTTAACTTTTTTTTAATATCTTCTTTTTCATTTTTACTTCGTCTTATATTTGTTATTTATTTTCTGTCTGAAGCATTACATTACAAATTCAATGCTGCATTGCAGTGAAACATCAAAAGCGGTACGAAAGCATGGCATCGTAAGTCAATATGACGTAAACACGCAGATATACACACACACACACACGTACACTCCACCCCCATACCTGTCAAATAATCAATAAGCCGCTAGTTCTTTATTCTCCATACTAACCCATCTTATTTACATCTCACATAATTTTCTTCCACTCATAAATTGGTAAGCTGTCTCTTACTTACATTCCGCATTCGGTACTTTGCTTTTCTTTAAATTTAAATATAAATCTATACCGTCTCGACAAACGTAGAGCAGACACTAGAGGTCGTATTGTGATACTGGAACAATTAAAGGGTCATTAGTCATATGTATCAAGATTATGTGGGAATAAGTATAAGCATGCCCATACACATGCATTATAAACAGGTCCGTGGTTAAAAAAGACACCTAAAATTGCTACGGCTTTTTAATGGGAAATGTATACCTCAGAGACGGACGATCTCGCCACTACAGTAACATTAGAAATATCAAATTGTGTTTCCCTTTAGATTTTAGTTCTAACTTCATATTCTTCTGGGGCCTAAATAAAAAACAGAAACCAACATTACTCAGTTTTATATCGACGGGGTTGTATTATTTACAGTCGCCTGGATATATGAATTTAAACACATGTTATGATTATCAGCTGTCAGACGGTTCAATAACCTAACGGCAATTGGTTACTCGTGGTCCCAACCATGGTTACCTCTGCTGTATGCAACTAGTCAGACCTTAATATTGATTTCTACCAACGACATAAATTCATGAGTATCGGCGGACTGCATACCGATTATGCTATCATAAATTTTACCCCGTACCAACGAGGCATGACATGTTGGAAACCTAACTTATTCCTCGCAGTTGTTCTGTCTTTATTTAGTAATCCGGAGGAGGATAAAAGTCAAAATCATCTTTGGTAGGGTTTGAAGTTTAAAAAATGGTAAAGTAACGTAAATAAATACCAATATACATTGCGTCGACAACTTTATCAAGTCTTTCTGTAAAAGCATTATATTTAATGGAATTACAAAACCGAAGTACTTCGTTAGTTAGCAGTGCTGAGATTAACTTCCATGCCACGAGAAAGTGTGAATATATCATGGAAGAAAAGCATTTTATTTGAACATTCATCAGTTTATGACAACACGCATTGATAAAACCTCCATGTTTCTATATCTTCTACGTTTCAAAGTTTCTGCTGATTCTTGCTAGCAATATAATATACAAATCATGTAAATGCTGCTCTACATAGACAAGCTAACTTATTACAACTCTAGATTTTGCCGACATTTCAGGATTTTCATGTGAAGCCACAAATGTTACAATTCGCTTTATCTTAGAAGGCGTTACTGCATAAATATATTATAGACTAACTATAGAATGTCACTTCAACCACTTGCCCGCATACATGTCATCCTCGATCTGTTATTTATAGCAACTTGAATAACTATGGAGGAATGTCTACTAGTAATTAGTTATGAACTGAGAATTAAATGCTCAGGCTAGTATAGAATATATATATCGCTAAATTAAATTTACAGCTGCTGGATGTGATACAGCACCTGGTTTAACATCAATGTTCAAATATATTCACTGACATTAGGAAATTTGAGTTAACTCTAATTTAAGTTGCTTGAGTTCAGTTGATTCATTCCAGGCAACAAAACTGCTAGAAATATTTGACCAATCACTAATAGTGTCCCAAAAAAAGGGAAGGAATTTAAGATTCTGCTCAGAGTTATTGCATATACCTGAAAAACAAAGACCAGTTGATTTGGAATGTCTTTGATTATGAGCAATTTGGATCACATATAAATTTCTGAACTGGTTCTGTTGTTTTGATACGTGTGCATATATATATATATATTTATACTAGCAGTATCGCCCGGTGTTGCTCGGGTTTGTTTCGACCCTTTAGAATTGGAATTTTTGATAAGTTTAAATTTTGCATGTTATTCTCTTTAAGTGAACATTTTTGTGGTTGAAATACACCGAAAAATGGTGACACAGCAGTCCAAAAATCGTAAAAAATAGGGATTTTCATAGAAGAAAGCACATTTATGATGTAAATGCTTTTTGGTGTTAACATGGTCTGATTTAATTTTTTTCTTCTATGGAAGGAAGAGCTAACCTTCTTCTATCATACTCTCAATTTTGGTCAACTTGCGCTGCAGGGTCTCGGAGGAGATAGTGTTAGTTGAAGGCTACGAAACCTGCCATACACAGACAACTTCAGAATTATATATATATATATATATATATATATTTACTTTTGTATACACAGGTTTGAACTAGCTGTTACACGCAATTCTCTCATCGCAATCGGTGCTGTCTAAGCAAAAAACCAGACGAAGATCGATACAGCCTCACACTTGCGTCATCTCAAGTGTTACTCCCAGAACGTAGAACCGGGAGTGTCACTGCTAGACACCCATTCCGAGGCTTAAGCATTTTCAATGATCCTTCGATTAGCATTTTGACGAAAAAACTCAGAGCAAGCAAAGTTTTAACTACATTTTAAATTAACGAGTGCGTATCATAATTATAGTGATAAGCACTGTTTCCCCGTGGCCCCAGGGAATTTGTTGGGAATATATTTCAGCCTATGTTTTATTTGGAATTCTGGGGATGATTTCAATTAGATTATCTTAGCAGTAGTCATTTGCAATTGCTTTCCCAGTCATCGACAAAGAAATACATTCTAATTATAATAATAATAATAATGATGATGATGATGATGATGATGTAGTACCAGGCATTGACTCTCATGACTTCTAATCTTAACCGATTGGAATTGTTATCATATATATATATCGTTTTGGTATAAAAAATAGGCTATAGCAAATATTCTGCTCAATACCACAGATTTGATTGTCAGTTGTTTGGCCTTAACCAGTTGTGCATGTCACTTAGAGGCTGACGATATGTGCATCTCTGATCACGAGCAGAAGTAGTGGGGGAGCATCATAGCCATGTGTTGAGAGGGATTCTTTGGAGTTTGAATAATTCACCTCTAGAAAAATGGGTGTTCGTTCAACATCCTTAAGCAACCCTTATTTAAGGAGAATTTGAGCTGGATGGACTACTCATGCCAAAGAAAATTTTAACTGAGGGTCACTCGCAATGCCATGCGCTGTTTATCTTGATATGAGATCACCATGTCGTGCACATTTGGTTGTGATGCATGTGCCTGGCGTACACTTATTAGACGGGTAGTCATGACGAGTATACTGGGCTTCGTATAGTGTCACTTTGATGGCATGCGCTACTCTCTCACTCAATAATAATAATAATAATATAATAATAATAATAATAATAATAA
Organism: Octopus sinensis; assembly: GCF_006345805.1. Classification (NCBI taxonomy): domain Eukaryota; kingdom Metazoa; phylum Mollusca; class Cephalopoda; order Octopoda; family Octopodidae; genus Octopus; species Octopus sinensis. Next base: position 82,689,461 of record NC_043005.1, on the reverse strand, counting down.
TAATAATAATAATAAGGTAGTAATCCCACTACGTATGCAAGACTCCAGAAGCTCCAACAAAACTTGTGATAACAGAAAATAATAACGATGACGATGATGATAATGGTTTTAAGGCCAGTAATTTCATGTAAGGGAGTAAGTCGATTAAATCGATCACTGTGCTCAACTGGTACTTGTTTTATCAACCCCCGAAAGAATGACAGGAAAGTCGACATCGGTGGAATATGAACTCAGAATGTACAGACGGACGAAGTGCCGCTAAGCATTTCGCCCTGTGCGCTAACGATTCTGCCAGTTCATCGCCTAATAATAATAATCATAGATAGATAGATGATCGATCGATCGATTGAAAGATAGATAGATAGATAGATAGATAGATAGATAGATAGACAGACAGATAGATAGATAGATAGATAGATAGATAGATAGATAGATAGATAGATAGATAGATAGATAGATAGATAGATAGACAGATAGATAGATAGACAGATAACTAGCTGTTTAGCTACATTGATAGCTGGAGAAATGGACAGTAGATAACTTTGGTACTCAGAAAACTCTTCAGTTCTACATTTCTCATGTAATTTCTCGTGTCGTTTGAAAAATGGGAACGCAATCAACCAATAAATTAATCAATGTAGATGATTATGGTCAAGAGATAGGGAAAAGACAAGCAAATCACATAGAAAAAGGATACTGTGACGGTAATGATGATGTTTAAAATGATGATGGCAATGACGATGATGATGAGGAGCAGCAGGAGGACAACGTGGAGGAGGAGGAAAAGGAGGATAATGGTGGTAATGATGATAATGAAATGGTGGAGGCGCAGATTTTGTTACCAGTCATGATAAACTTAGATAATTTATTAATAGCGATAAAAATAATTACAATTAGTTTCCTTCTCTGTGATTGAAGGTTTCACAATTCCACAAACTCCATATATATCCTATTTATTTTCATTGCTACGAATGTAATAAACACTCGGATTATAGAGGTACAATGACAATCAGTAAGAGTTTTCCGGGATTCGCAATGTGAGGTCCCTGGCTGAACATATGAATAAAATCACATGTATATGTGGAGTACATACGAACGTACACGCACTCATGTGTACTAATCCAACACTCACATACACACACATATATATATGTATACATATACATACATATATATATATATATATATATATATATATATATATATATATTACATTATATAAAAGGGCTTAGTAAAATAAATTACTTTGCCGCATACTGAACTCGTTAGAAATAGCAGCTAAAAAAACTATTTCTAACACTTAAAGAAAACCTCTCTCATATAGTGCTTGCTCAATTCAACCCAAGAAAGTATGAGGGTAGAGACATTAAAAATCAAATGCAAAGGTTATTTGAGTACGTACGTTTCAAGATTAGCCAAGTTCGACCCTTCTCTCATCAGCTCAGAATGCCCTTGTTTGAGTTTGAAAACACTGAAAATGGGAGCATACCCTTTCGGCTTGTTATCGCTTCTGAAGATCTGTTCCCAACTAACAGTGCTAGCTAACTCAAATATGCAAGAGAAAAATTTTCAGTATGCGGCAAAGTAATTTATTTTACTAAGCCCTTTTATATAATGTAATAATTTGAATTTGCCTTAAATGGTCCCTTTGCATACTGAATACTTGGTGAAATTGATTAATTAATTAATTAATTTTACCCTCAATTGTTGAAATTATAATTCATCTCTCTCTACTTAATTGTCTTGGATTTTACCGAAAAAAAGCATAGTGTTTGCTGATTTTAACCCACGCTGGTGGAAAGGGGAGAACAGAAATTTTTCTCTTGCATATTTGAGTTAGCTAGCACTGTTAGTTGGGAACAGATCTTCAGAAGCGATAACAAGCCGAAAGGGTATGCTCCCATTTTCAATGTTTTCAAACTCAAACAAGGGCATTCTGAGCTGATGAGAGAAGGGTCGAACTTGGCTAATCTTGAAACGTACGTACTCAAATAACCTTTGCATTTGATTTTTTAATGTCTCTACCCTCATACTTTCTTGGGTTGAATTGAGCAAGCACTATATGAGAGAGGTTTTCTTTAAGTGTTAGAAATAGTTTTTTTAGCTGCTATTTCTAACGAGTTCAGTATGCGGCAAAGTAATTTATTTTACTAAGCCCTTTTATATAATGTAATATTTGAATTTGCCTTAAATGGTCCCTTTGCATACTGAATACTTGGTGAAATTGATTAATTAATTAATTAATTTTACCCTCAATTGTTGAAATATATATATATATATATATATATATATATATATATATAATAAATATTAGGGAATAAATCCAAATTTACAGGGAAAAAATCAGATTTAGGATTAAATCGATTTTATAGTAAAATATTATAAAATATTATTCGAGACAAAACCACTATTTTGCAAAACAAACAAGGAAAGACTTAATCAATACATAAAATTTTAATAAATAGTCAAAAAAACCGCCACTACAATCGTTTCTTGTCTTGATCGAGGTGGACTTCCAATAATTCAGTGTCAATAATTTGACACTGAATTATTGGAAGTCCACCTGAAGATTGTCGATCAAGACAAGAAACGATTGTAGTGGCGGTTTTTTTGACTATTTATTAAAATTTTATGTATTGATTAAGTCTTTCCTTGTTTGTTTTGCAAAATAGTGGTTTTGTCTCGAATAATATTATATATATATATATATATATATATATATATACAGATATATATATACATACATACATACATACATACATACATACATACATACATACATATATATATATATATAAACGGCAGTTTGTCTGTCTGTGTGTCTGTGTGTCTGTCAGGTTGTACCCTCACCCTGACCACGGCTTTCAACCGATTCTGATGAAACTTGACACACACATAGCCCAATGTCATAATTCAAAACTAATGCAGCGAAAATTTTGAAAAGTTCCCCCAGTTCTGAAAGAAAATCGATAAATTCGACATGGGTCGAGAATCTAAGCTTTTTATATGCAACACATTTTCTACAGACTGTCTAGGGGACGCAACTCGACCTTTTTAACTCTCGGAACACGTGTGGTAAGTATCCCAAAATGTATAAAAATGTACAAAAACGACAAAAACGCGGGCAGCAATGTGAGTGACAACAACGAAAAAGTCAAAAGTGACCAAACTGAACAAACGAATGGAAATGGTTTTTTTGGTGCACACGACAAAAGCGGTTTATAATAAACCAAGAGTTTGCAAGTAGCGTCCGAGGACCCTTAGGGTACGTCAAAAATTTAAGGTAAAACGTTTGGGGTGGTAGTTATAAAGAAAGTGTAAACAAAAAAAGTATTCGAATAACTTGCGGCTGCTGCAGCTATTAGCAGAAGTGGCGGTGTTGGGGGTAAAGTCTCGAATGTAATTTCTCACTCACTCGTACAGACATGCATACTCCATAGCGCATACACACAGATATATATGTATATGAATATTGTGAAGGTACGTAGCTTAGTGGTAAGGGCATTCGTTTCACGATCGAAATGACATGGGGTCGATTTCCGGCGGTGCAATGTGTGCTTCAGTTTACTCAGCTGGCAAAAAAGAGCTGTACCTGTAACTGAAAGGGTCAGCCTTGTCACATTCTGTGTCTCACTAAATTTGCCTGAGAATTACGTTACGAGAACGTCTGTGCAGAACTCAACCACTTGCACCTAAATTTCACTAGCATGCTCTTTCTTTGATCGGATCAACTAGAACCATTATCGTCGTAAGTGACGGAGTGGTAGCAGCATATGAACGATATTTAGTTTTGTTCACAGACTTCTTTCCCATGGTAGAAGAGCCGGTTTCGAGCCTAGGTCCATGACTTGTTAATTTCAGCAGCACTAAGAGCGTAATTGTGCATGTGTCTGTGCGTATGTACAAGGGTTTGGACTCAGTACATGCGCAACTCTGTGTATTTGGTTTTATGTATGTATACTCTTACGTATAGTTGTATGTCCAGGTATGCGCATATGTACTGAGATACTAAATTTTGGAAAGATTTACATGCATTGACAGTTCAGTTGATGTCTTGTATCCGTAGTCTCTGATTTGCTTTCTCTTTTCTGGTTTTGAGAAACCTAAATTCTGAAGATTGGTTTGAGGTAGTTGGTCACATATCTAAGTGATCTTATAATTACGAGTATGAATCTGAAAGTGTGATCCGAGTGAAGTATCTGTAAATTTCGTAATAGCTCAGCGTCAGGTGATAACTTTTTCACTGCTCCTCAGCTTTATGTTGACATCAGCAGCGCTAACCATTTCTTCTATTGTGTATCGTTTCTCTTCCCTCTCCGTAACCATTACGCATGTATGTATGTATGTATGTATGTATGTATGTATGAATGTATGTATTTGTGTGTGTGTATGTATATATGTATGTATGTAGTTATGTATGTTCTCTACTATTTCTAATCATTTGAAGAATTTTTCTAAAGAAGATGCTGGTCTCTATCACACGACACAAAGTTCCAACGTCGGAATATAAGGTATCAAAAATAAATTAACATTTTGATCTTCAGTAAAATCTTGAAATATTTTACTCTCCCGCTCGCAGATAGCATTTGCAATCAGTATGTTAGCTGAATGATTTTCTTTTCCGTAGGCCTCTGTTTGTCTATCTGTATGTCTGTCTGTCTGTATGCATGTAAGTATTTATGTATGTATATATGTATGTATGTATGTATGTATGATGTATGTATGTATGTATGTATGTATGTATGTATGTATGTATGTATGTATGTACGTATGTACGCATGTATATGTATATGTATGTATGCATGTATGTGTGTCTATATATGTATATATGTATGTGTGTCATTGTTCAGTTTTATTTCAAGATTTCTTGCCAATACAGAAGCCGGTTTGTAACCAAGATATAAAGCTGCTTTATTGGAATTTCAATAGCATCAACAGGTATTCTTACATGCATGTGCGTATATGTGCAGTATTTGGAGCCAGTGTATGTGCAGATTTGTATGCTTTGTTTTATGTATGTACTCTCTTGCATATAGTCACATATCTAGATATGTGAATATATAATTAAAAGACAAACCTCTGTATGTATATATCTATGTATATTTGTATGCATGTATGTATGTGTGCATATATGCATGTCCTAGGTAGTGGACATGATAGCTCTGGTTTAGGACTTCCAGTGTTTTGAGGACTCTGGAAGCACTTAGCCCCTATTCTTTCAAGGTCAGTTCTGACTCGGAGGAGTTGTCAGACTCTCAACTATGTGTTTATTAGCATATGTGATGACAATCCATCTGAGCGCAGGGATGCAGAAATACCCTGGGTTACTGTCAGGAAATGTAATGAAACTCCCGAAATTGAGGGACCTCTAACTTTTGTCCTCTGATACACCTGGGTGAAGAAAACTGCCGTAAACCTGTTGTTTCTTGAGATTGCTGGTCATCATGCTTCGGTTTGCCACTAGGGACTAATCACGGAGAGAGTGGTATTCATGTCATACAAGTTTTTGTCACTATTATCCAATGATGTACAGATGGAAGCGACCCCTAAGTTACAACTTCCGCCTATCACCTATGCTTCAACCCATGCAAATATGTAACGGGACTATATATGCATTTGAGGTAAATCTGTCTGGTAAATCAGAAATGTTACTGGAAAAGAGAAAGTATAAAGAGATGACAATTAATTGTGAAGATGGAGCAATCACCATATATGTATGTATGTATGTATGTATGTATGTATGTATGTATGTATGTATGTATGTATGTATGTATGTATGTATATATGTATATGTATGTATGCAAGCACGCATGCATGTATGTATGTATGTATGCAAGCATGTATATATGTATATATGTATATATGTATGTAAGACTGTATGTATGTAAGTATGTATGTATGTATCTATGCAAGCATGCATGTATGTGCGTATGCATGCCTGTATGCATACATGTGTGCACAAATGTGCGTGTGTATATATGACGTAAAAATTTAACAATGTTAGTTTATTGAACCTCGTTGAAGCGTATAAAAAATATCTTATTGTTATACACACTATTTCATAAACCCGCCTATTGGGAAAAAAGAAGTAGAAAAAAGAAGAAAAAAAAGCAATTTGTTATGTTAAAAGTCGATCGTATTTTCGTGTTTTCATATATGTATGAACTTTGCTTCAATTATAATTTTGTTTATAGCACAACATTTTACATCTGTAGTTTTGTCTGAGGTTAAACTTACTCTCAATGTTTACAATGCTTTGTCTACGTTTCTAACAACTCGATCGTATTCTCGCATCTACCTCTCCTACAGAAACGTATAAGAATTTGTCATGGCTTCACCTTTTATCGAAACTCGATTCACTTTAACTTACTTTATGGAATCAACGCTATTTTATTATCTTCATCTTTTACAACTTACACATCATTAACGCGTTGCTATCTTTAAAACCATCTAATAACAAACATTTAATTTAACCTCATCATAAATAACGTTTTATTTATTCACAATTTCAAGAAAATTTCTATTCTACGGTTAATGTATTTTATCTATATTATTCTATATTTTCTAGCCTTCAGGTTATCTTAAATCAGTTATACATTAAACGCTTTCATTATTTTCTAAAGACTTTGAATAATAATATCTCGTTATAAACGTTATATTATTAGTATAAATAAATAACTTCACCTCGCTTCAGATACGTTGTTGGTGCTTAACCACAAAAACGTCCTTCATCTTTTTTTATATTGTCTCTATATCTTTAAGATATTTTCAACAACTGAGTTACATAAATATACGTTTTAGATTATTCTGTTAGTGTAGTCAGAACAGCAAACTATATGTCGTTAAATATTAATGTATTTATAGACCTCTTCTCTTCCTCTCTTCTCTATTTCACTCGCTTTCACCTAACCCCACCCTGTCAACTTCTTGTATGCGTTTAGGCAAATCAAAAATAAAAGCATAAACAACAAAAATCACAATGAATGTATTAGGGTGACGCTCAGTTTAAGATGGAAAAAAGAGAGGGGGTGAGGTTTTGAACATAGTACTTCGTCAGAAAGAGGAGACAGAAAACGTCCGGCGAGAAGGAAAAGTATCTATGTATGTATATGCGTGTGTACGCATTTGTATTCACTCTGATGAAACTCGTGGTAATAGATCGAATGCCCTATGAAGATGACGAATAGCAGCGACTGGCATTGGAAGCGGAAACGGCCGTAAGAAATGTTATGTTATATTTTGTATGACATCTACAGACGTGGTCCAATTTGTTTGGTTGTTGATCAAAAGTCTTCTCTATTTTCTGATTATTAAAATTTGATTGCTGATATACCTTTGTTTATTCTGTTGTTACTTGTACCCTACGAGCATAGTGTGCCTGTATACCCAAGCCCAGGTAACTCATACCAACTGTAAATACGGATATTTTTATCTTTTAGTCGGTTACTACAACCGTTAACTCTCCTGTAACTCTACGTACCTATATATATATATATATATATATATATATATATATGATTAACTATCTATGTACACATAAGCTCACTCCCTCCATCAAATCGACATTACCTGTACATGTACAATGTATGCCACATGTCAGATGACAAAGTGATCGCATAGTAACGTGAAATGAGTTTTTTGCTTAAGAACACAACGAAACACCCGGTCTGAGAATAGAAACACCCGGTCTGAGAATAGAAACATGACTTCTAATCGTTTTGCAACATATAACGGTTAAGCTATAAATGTATGTTTAAATGTAAGCATGTATGTATGCATGTATGTATGTATGTATGTATGTATGTATGTATGTATGTATGTATGTATGTATGTATGTATATGTGTATGTCTGTGTATGCGTGCATGTCTGTATGTTTCATGCAGAATTTAAGCGAGCTGTTAAAAAACGAACCGCTGGTATAGGGAACGGGGGATGCTTGGTCTAGGATGTCTGCGGACACGTGCTTTTATGAAGGGTTGTTATTATTATTCACAAGCAGACACATACGTGTAAAGTGTAAATTTGTCGCATACCCAATGTTCTTAATGACGATCTTCGTCGCTCGCGAGTGGACAGCCATTAAGTATGTTTGTTTGGAGTTTGAGATCTATTAGATTATATATATATATATATGTGTGTGTGTGTGTGTGTGTGTGTGTGTGTGTGTGTGTATGTGTGTATATGTGTGCGTGTGTGTGTGGTTGGGAACAGGTCATGTTTATACTGTGTAACTTGGATCACTCCTCTTGCAATTCCATGATTTTGCGTTAGAGAACAATAGTAGAACAATCACAAAATGTACTGGCTCTGCTTTTCCTTCAAACATTCAATTTTGGAGAGAATTTTTTTTATGAAATGTAGTTCCATTGCTTTCCGGTATTACGGATCGTTCCGTGCAGATTTGTATAAGGGAATAATTTTGAATTTTCGGACACTGCATATTTCCAGATGCTTACTTAATGGAATTTTGTGTAATCCTTCTTGTCGGATATGTTGCCTGCGGATTATTGCACGTTGGCAGAGGGAATTATTTGTTTCGCCAATGTAATTTTCTTTGCAGTTTGGGCAGGTAATGCAGTATATGAGGTTTTGCGTTTTGCACTTCATATCTGCATTTATTTTGAAAAGGGAACAACTCTTGAATTTTATTATATATAGTGGACGTACAATGGCCCAGTGGTTTGGGCAGCGGTTTCGCGGTCGTAGGATCGAGGTTTCGATTCCTAGACTGGGCCTTTTGAGTGTTTATTGAGCAAAAACACCTAAACCTCCACCCTGCTGTACTCTTTCACCGCAACTTTCTCTTACTCTTTCTTCTTGTTTCTATTGTAACTGTATTTCAAAGGGCCAGCATTGTCACACCCTGTGTCACGTTGAATCTCCGCGAGAACTACGTTAATGGTACACGTGTCTGTGGAGTGTTCAGCAACTTGCACGTTAATTTCATGAGCAGGCTGTTCGGTTGATCGGACCAACTGGAACCTTCGTCATTGTAACCAACAGAGTGTCGTAATATGTATACAGAAAGAGAGAGAAGGAGAGAGAGGCACCGTTATATAATTTTACTTTACTAGTATCACCCGAGAGCCGCGGCCATGCTAAGGAACCGTTGTTAATACACACACACATACACACGCATGCACGCAACACACGCACATACACACACAGATGTGTGTGTGTGTAATAATATTTATAGCAGGCATTAATGCTGTTTACACTTCGAGGTAATTTCTCAGACATTCCAAAGCTGAAATACCCACTGGGGAGTGACACAGACCTACCAATATTTATCTAATCTAGTTATAAATTGATTAAACATCCACTGGTAGACTTCAGCTGTCAAACTACAGTCTTAACAATCGTTATGGCTTCAAGACATTTCCTGGTGAACACGTGCTGAAGATCTATAAAAACATTAATATGTACACATACTCGCCTCCAAATGTTTAATTATTATATACTCAGTCTAATAAAATTATATGCCAATGCTTTATCATAGTAGCTCGGATTAAATTATGTTGCATTTATTGACATTGCAAATAAAGTTTCAACTAGTTCCTCTTTGTATGGTACTAAAGTGTAATAGTGAAGGCTATTTATTAAAATATAAGCAAGATTATAAACAGATCCGATCAGCTTCGTAATGGTAAATGATTCAACGTTCATAACTCGACACCCCTTAGTAGTCCATCAATCTGGTTTGATTAAAGAATTTATATTTATATGGAGTCATATATATGAATGTATAATTATAGATATAATATATACATGTGGTAGGAGGTTTTCCATGTGTGGTAGGATGTTTGTTTGCTAACCACATGGTTCTGGTTTCAGTACCGCTGATTGGCATATTGGGCAAGTGCCTCCTAGTAGAGCTCCGAGCTGACCAAAGCCTTGAGAGTAAATTTGATAGGCGCAAACTGAAAGAATCCAGTCGTATATATAAATAAATACGTACACACACACACACGCATACATACACACACATATGTTTTAAATATAAAGGTTGTTTGGTATAAATTTTACGATTTTGTCTCTTACTTTTGTTTTCGAGAACAAATCGATGTATTTGTGAACAACCAACGGTATTGGAAAGTTGTTGAGAAAATATTAGCTGACATGAAGGATAGGAAGCTATCTGAAAGCAAGAAAAATATTTCATGTATTATGTTGATTCGCGCCTGGTATCAAAATACGACATCATGACTTCTGCTCAATGCACTGAAAACTATAATCTCTGGAAGAAGTGAAGTGGACAACTGCAGCGGACACAATGAGTCCGTAGCTGCAGAAAGAGGTGCAGCAGGTATTCTGACTGCGACCACACGCTGAATTCATACCATATCGTTGGACAGTGCCTTAGACTCAATTCAAATGTCTATCTGAAGCTACTGGAGATTGTCGTCAATCCCTGTTTGCAGAGAGTCGATACTAGAAGGCCATATATTTGGCAGTGGATTTGGATCCTTGCCATACATCCAGAAAGAGACAGAATTTGTTGTCGAAGAATTTCTACATCACTGACCTCCTAAATCTAACGATGGAATTTCCGCGTATTACTAAATGTGGGGTAAAGTTGAGGGTACTAAGGGAGTTGCCTCAACACCAAGGCTGAGCCGGTGGTCAATATGAAGATGGTGTTCGAGGATCTTTCTAGGAACACAGTAACAGATGCATGCATCCGGTTCCGGAGCAGCTTTGAAGCGGTTGTGGAAGCTGCTAATAGTAAACTGTTATCTCCCAGCCATAATATGCGTGATACCTTTTGACTTTTGTAGAATATTTAATGTTTCGATTTGTGATTGTGATTTCGTTTTCTTTTTCTGCAAACTGTCAAATTTTGCCCGAACAACTCCCTTTATTTATTATATAAAATCTGTTCTGTGTGTGTGGTGTGTGTGTGTCTTCTCGGATCTCGGACATCCTCCATCCGATTGCGCTCAAAGTTGATATGTCGATACCGACGGTATCAGGGCGTGTATAAGTCGTCAAAAAATTACAAAAATCTATTCCAGGTGAGAAAGAGATCAATAAAGCCGTTTTTTTTCTGCTTTTCTTCCGTCAACCTGTACATAACTGCACCTTTCATTTTTTGTTGTTTTTGTACTGCTTAAAGGCACGTTTCTTTCCTGCCAAGCTTACTGTTTAAACCAGGTTTGTGCTCTCCCAGTCAACAGCCTTATCATTGCTGGTACTTTAAACTCTTCGGTTTAAGATGAGCTAATGAGAGGAGACAGTCTAAGCACGTGTTGTCTTTAGAAAGGTAATGGGCAGAAATATAGATTCTCTTTCATCACGCGTCAGCGACGAGAGAGTCGAGGAGGAGGAGTGAGAGAGAGGGAACGGTGAAGAGGAGAGGAATAATAGGGAAGGGTGGAGAGAAAACCAGAAAGGATGAAGAACAAGAGACGGAGAAAGATAGACAGGAATGGGATAGTATATAATTAAGATAAAACTTACTTGGAAAAGAATGCGTGGTGTTCAATCATATAAAAATATAAATAATATATAAATATACGCATATTATACGCCATTTGGTCTCAACTCTCCCCCCCTCCTCATCTAACCCCCCTCCTCACCTATCCTTTCTACTTCTTCAGTCCTTCATCCTTTCACCCCTACTCCCCTTCCCTTCTTCCCTCTTCTCCCTCCCTTCTTCCCCTTCCCTCTGCTCCCTCACTCCCTCTCTCCCCTTCTCTCTCTCCCCCTCTCCCTCTTTCCTCCTTCATCCCCCTCCTCACCTTCCTTCTCCCCCATCGTCTCCTCTTCCCCCTTCTCCTCCCCTCTTCTACTACCCCTCCCCTTCTCTCCCCCCTCTCTCCTCACTACACCACATGACTTTACACATCACATCACATATGATGTGCCATACTAATATACACACCAACTAATACATACTAATACGTACTAATACATACTAGTACATACTAATACTTACACCAACCCTATACATACACACGTCCAGACCCCGCATACGCACTTATACTCTCTCACACACACACACACACCTATACATACCAATACGTACTAATACATACTAATACATACTAATACATACACCAACCCCATACATACGCACGTCCAGACCAATCTTACGCACTAATACTCTCTCATACACACACACCCTTATACATACTAATACATACACCAACCCTATACATACACACATCCAGACCCATCCCACGCACTTTTAGCTGGTCCCTCAACCCTTTTATCAACCCTATTATCTCCCCTTATTTCGCTCTCGCGTCTCATGTTTGATCTTTGACCTCTGGCCGAAATCAGATCGCCATGTTGATTCGTTAGCTACTGCACGCATTTTTTTTCTCTCCTTCTTTCTGTGTTTTTCTCTCTCTGTGTATCTTTCTGTTGAAGAGCGTAGGCTCGAAACGTTAAAGACTTGTTTTATTTATATTTCCTGAGCGCCATACTAATACAATTGTTCGTTTGTTTTCCACCTGCCTTCGTCTTTTGTTTATTTTCATAAAGCTTCCCGTTACATATATGTACATACCTTCACATATATGTATATATATACATGCATATATGGGTACAGGACATAAAAAAACAAAAACAAACAAACGTTGAACACAATGAGAAACGAAAACACAAAAATAAAAAACATAGAAACGAACTTTTTTCGAACAACGAAACAAACAAACAGAGAAACGAGACATGCAACATAGAGAATACCCTCCGCAAAAAAATACCAACGATTCTGTCAGTTCACCACCTTACATAGACTGATAATACTGTTTTCATATTTTAGAATAAAACCAGCTAGTCCGAGGGTGGAGGTAAGTCGATTACTCAAATGGTATTTATTTTATCGACCACGAAATGATGAATGGCAAATTCGACGTCGGTGGAATTTAAACACAGAGCGTAAAGAGGGAAGAACATAGAGTGATATTATCAATGATAATACGATTTTCATAGAACAAATTATTATTATTGTTGCTGTTGTGTATGATGTTTAACGCCGAGTACTATTTAGAACGTGTAACGCCACCGATCCGATGCATTCCAGGCTTGACTTTTGGAAACATTACATCTTGATGTAATTAGAAAATGCACCCTTCAGTTTTGAGACAATAGAATGTGCTTTGAAAAACAATAAGCTTTGCAAAATATTTAGCTCCTCTAACTATCAAGTCGATCAAGTTCATAGAGGTCTCCTTGTTGGGTCGTGCTTTGTGTATGCAAACAGGGCTTAGTTCATATTTGAAATCACTCAACAGCAAGGTCACATATGTTCTGGTTCACATAAAATAGTTCTCCTGTCCATATTTTATCAGATGATTATGTTACTTCTTCATCACCATTTTCACAATATTTTATTCATGAGGAAACAATCAACCATTGTAATCATATTTGAAAATATGATTTAAAAAAAAAAACAAAGCAAAGAACCCCGTAATTTACGAGCCAGTGTGTGTGTGTGTGTTTATGTTCATTGTGTGTTTGAGTTACGTGTTTGTGATATTTTTTTTATATTTATTCTCAACATGTTTGAATTTTAATTCCGCTAATCTTCCAACCACTTAAATATAATTCAACGACGTCAAGTATTTATTTTATAATTATTCAGCATTAAGCAAGGTACATAAATAATCCAGCGAGTGCGAGTATTTGCAGTCGATCAACATGTTTGAAGTACCAACCAATTTCATAGAAAATTACACCCCGCTGTCTTATAAATGGAGGGAAATATCGGATAATGTACTTATTGATATATAATGCTGAAGGGAAGGAATGAGAAAAGATAGCTGTAAAACTTTACAGCTCAGTTGCCTTCGCCTGATTTAGGTTAAGCAACAACAGAAATAAAAACAAGCAAAACACTAAATGAAATTGCTCTCACTCCAGGCATGAGTTTCAGGTGTTTACTAGGATGCTGGTTGTTTTATCAACACCAGAGAAAGGAGAGCCAAATGCAGCGCCACATGTGAACTCTTTCCGTGTGTCATTTTTTTTCTATATATCGGTAAACTTACAGTAAATCATAATGTCCGTGTTTTCTCTCTGAACTTTCTCGTTTGTTGAGGCAGTTTTAACCGCGCACGCGCAATTCTTTTTGAAGTGGTATTTGCCACAAAAACGAAAACACCATTTTAATGATATGAAGGAATCCTAATTATCATTATAATTCTAGCCAATGAATGAAACCCCTTATGTACTCGCTCAACCGTCTAGAAATAATAGACAATTGTCCGTCAAATCACACCCTGTTATCTTTCAAACTATTAGATAATGCACGCCTCGATAACTTATGGATTGCCAAGGCATTTGGTCATAGCCTATCCAATAAAGGCTGACCTAATGTTAAACCACTCCATACAACTACAACCATGAAATTGCAAGATCTAGTAGGAAGTCTAGTGTCAGATATGAAAATCTGAAGTATTGAAAACCTAATATCTCTTCGCGTAAACGATGTTAATAGACACAATGGCTAAACATTCTATGTAGAGAAATATATTATTAAATCTGTTACGATGTTATACAACACCACAAGGAATTTCATCTTTTATCTGCCATAAATAAGTAATGGCAATTCATTAAAATAGGAAATTTGTACATTGATATTATTGCAAACGTTTACTAGTATACAGATTATCAGCATTTGTTTTTCAGAGAAGGAAGGATTACATTCAACTATGAAGTCCTAATGTTTTGTATACACACTTGGGAAAAAAGATAAAGGTCGTTCATTCAAACTGTAGTGTTCGTCTCACGCCCTTTATCATCAATTGGTTCCCATAAAGGGGTTTAAATCGGAATAATATACTGTTCGGTCAGTATATAATTACAAGTATTTCTTTTGTATTAGAGTTTAACTCCAAATCATAATTGATTGCCTAAGGCTGTGATGAGGATCATTTTAAAGACATAATGCTAAGGGTACAGTGTCTTTTTTTAAGGCGATTTGGTGGTGCTTTCTAGACTCTTGTTTAAGTATAAAGAGGTACATTCGTTTGCTTCGCGATCTCGTCACCGTCGTGTCGTGCTTAGTTTTACGTGGTGTCATGAGATATAATTTTCCCATTGGAGAAATACTATACTTATGATTACTGTTCAAACTCAGAGTGAGATAAATATAAATTTGTACGTGATGTAAAGCAGCTAGGAAAAACCAAGGCGAATAGATTCACCAATAAAATCAAGAGATTATATCATAAGGCAAACAGGATCTAAACGGTCAATCAAACGATCGGCATAAACCAGCTTGATCACTTTCAGAACACACCTGAATATCTTCATAAAATGTAAGACGGTGGATAATATATATATATATATATATATATATATATACGTATGTACACTACCGTCAGAAATTAATTAGCACCCTTGATTTGCTCTTCACTCAAGGTATGTGCTGTCACCTGGTGGCCATATCTTGAACTATTGCTTTGTTGCGAGTTCACTGTTGCGCAGAACAATGACGTAACTTTGTTTGCAGAGCAGTTTGAGAGTCTACAGGCTTATGATGTTGACATAGCAGTGCAACAACAACTGGGAGTGCGGATGCAGACACATTCCTTTGTTTAATAGATATAGGTAGCGCCTCGCAAGGACCGAAATCACACCATACTAAGTTTTCTCATCGCGTAAGACGTTTTGAACAGCTCATAGGTTAATTGATTTAACCTATTTAATGTAGAAATTTGAGAAGTGCTAATTAATTTCTGACGCAAGTGTATGTATATATATATATATATATATATATGTATGTTTATATATATATATATATATATATATATATATATATATATATATATAACTAATGTAGGATAAAATTTCTTTCGAGAAAAAATTTTATCGATGGCCAGCATATCAAAAAATGCCTTTAAAGGTTAAATTTATAAATAATTTACAAAATAAGGGCAAAAGAAAAAATTCTAATGCCAAATATGCCGAATATTTGGCATTAGAATTTTTTCTTTTGCCCTTATTTTGTAAATTATGTATATATATACCATCTAATGCATTCCATTACTTCGTAAAACCATGTATATTTAGAAGTGTAATTTATCGATGATGCTTATTTGTATTTTTATTTTAATTTGTGATTGCCACCGATAAGCGGTTTTTCATTACATTACATTTTAAATTTTCTACAGAATTAATATTTATATAGTAATCTAAGTCTTATGGGGTTGAATCTATCGCCCTCTACCACCCTTTTCGAATAATACCATCGTTTTTGTTAACATTATTAATCTCATTGTTGTCACTGAGTCGTTTATCACATTATATGGAACTTACTTTAAAATTAATAAGAACCAAAGGCTAATGGGGCAGTTAAAGGCGATGAATACGTTAATGAATCTATCGCTTCTACTCCCACATTATTCTCAATCACCATATAAAACGTTGCAATGCCCACACAGGATAGTATCGCCCACGCTGAGGAGCATTACTTCAATGTCAATATGTTCATTTATTGCTCAATATTAAGCTTCGGAAAAATGGCGAGCTGGCAGAATCATTAGCACGCCAGGCAAGATGCTTAGCATCTTTATGTTCTGAATTCAAATTCAACTAAGATCAACTTTACCTTTCATCCTTTCGGGATCTTATAAATAAGAACCCGCTGAGCACTGGGGTCGGTGTAATCGACTTACTCCCACCCACAAAATTGCCAAAATTGCAAATCAATGTTTACCTACTTCTATTTCTTTACTACTTACAAGAGGCTAAACACAGGGAGGACAGACAAACGGATTAAGTCGATTACATCGACCCCTGTGCGTAACTGGTACTTAATTTATCGATCCCGAAAGGATGAAAGGCAAAGTCGACCTCGGCGGAATTTGAACTCAGAACGTAACGGCATACGAAATACGGCTGCGCATTTCGCCCGGTGTGCCAACGTTTCTGCCAGCTCGCCGCCTGAAATCAACGTTTACCTTCGTTCCGGCTGCTTTGCGAGCTGTCGAAAGAAAAGTGCAAATTTAGTTAAAGTTTATTATTCAGTAAAGAGTTTAATGAAAATACAAGCTTTTTCTTCTTGTTAGGTATGGTTGAAAATAGAATACTCTTACTTCATTAATTGACTTATTATGACAATAATTATTGTCGTTGACTTCGGGATGATAAATGTGGAACTTGGGATCCTTTTCATTTATTCCCGTCGAAACAGACATTTCATAAATTTTCTGTGTTATACAACAGAATCCTATTATTAGAGCTGTTGTTGTTCTTGTTGCCGCCGTTGTTCCTGCTGTTGTTGCCATTAAGCACCACGGCAACCCTCATCTGGCAGCTTTGTTTTAAAAGTTGCTTCATATTTGACTATCTTGTCATTGTACGTGAATGTACAAGTACCTAATACGAAATTTCCTTCACATGTCTAAGAGGGCAGCGTGTGATGTGAAGTTTATTTAGTTGCTATTTCTAGCAAGTGCAGCAACTCAATATAAAATTTCTGATTAGATCGAGCAGTGAGCCATTTAACACCTTGATATCTGCACCCCGACATAGCATACAAACACCGATTGACACATTTGATATGGAATGTTAAGAGACGAATAAGAGATGATTTCTTTTATATTTTGTCTTTTACTTGTTTCAGTCACCAGACTGCGGCCTTGATGGGCCACCCCAATACTTACTTTTTAAAATCCTGGTACTTTTAATCTATTGGTTTATTTTGGCGAACTGCTAAGTTACGGGGACATAAATATATCAACACGGTTGTGAAGAATTGACAGAGACAAAGAAACGCACACATAAATATATACATATGCATATATATATGCGTGTCTGTGTGTGTGTGTGATTGTGTGGTGCGCATGCGCGTTTGTGCGTGTGTTTATATATACATACATACATGCATACATATATACGACAGGCTTCTTTTAGTCTCCGTCTACCACATCAACACACAAGGCTTCGATCTGCTTGAGGCTATAGTAGAAGACACCTGCCCAAGATGCCAGACAGTGGGACTGAACACGGAACTATGTGGTGGGGAAGCAAGCTTCTTACCATATAGCCACGCCTGCCGCCTCAGTGCTCTGTGTCACACCGCTCCGCAGCTGTGTGTTTATCGGTAGATGAATATCAACTGATTAAGAAGATCAAGCAATTAGCTCAGTTTATCACATTTGCGTGTGTTGAATAAATATCGATTGAAATTGATTGCCTCACAAATATCAGTTAAGAGCAGTGTCGCTCAGGGAGTGACATAAAATATGCTTTTCTTAATATTTTATTCGTGATCAAGCATAAAACCATTGTCATTTCATTAAAACAGCGTTGTTTTTCTTCTCTCTACATTTCATTTTATTTGTTGTATTTATTCCCTAAATGATCTTTAAATTCCTATTCAAATAATATTCCATCAACTAAGCTTGTTTTGTTGACGTCAGAAACATTAATATTTTTATTTCTGAAACAGCATGGGGAGAAGGCAGTGAGCGGGAACACTGGAGAAAATGCTTTACGGTATTTATTTCAGTTCTTTACGTCCAGATTTAAAAGTCCCACTGAGGTCGACTTTGCCTCTCATACTTTTGGGGTCGATAAAATAAAGTACCTATTTCTTTACTACCCACAAGGGGCTAAACACAGAGAGGACAAACAAGGACAAGCGGATTAAGTCGATTATATCGACCCTGTGCGTAACTGTTACTTAAGTTATCGACCCCGAAAGGATGAAAGGCAAAGTCGAACTCGGCGGAATTTGAACTCAGAACGTAACGGCAGACGAAATACGGCTACGCATTTCGCCCGGCGTGCTAACGTTTCTGCCAACTCGCCGCCTTTAAAATAAAGTACCATTAAACTACTCCACCTACCCTCTTCCTTGCAACCGGCGAGTTCACTTATAAGCCATGGTGATCGAGTCACTGCTCTTATGAGTTCTAGTGACCAAGAAACGAACAATAAAGTACAGAGAGACACATATATGTGAGGGCAAAATACGAATTTTAACTTAAGTGCAGCTGAGTTCACATAGCCTTGTCTTTAATTCTCTATATCAATATTGATTTCGAATTTTGACACAAGGCCAGCAAGTTCGGTGGAGCGGATAAGATGATTGCATCGACTCCGGTACACAACTAGTACATATTTTTTATCGAATTTCGAAGGGAGAAGACGCAAAGTCGACCTCAGCGGCATTTGAACTCAGAACGTGATGCTGCAAAGCATCTTACCCAACGTGCTAACGATTCTGTCGGCTCACTGCCTTACTTTTTATATCAATATTTATGTATATTTAAGGAAATGCCATTTATTTGGTGAATAGAATTACCGGTTATTACTCAATTGGTAGATATGTTTTCGAACACTCAAGTCCTAAATGCAAAAGGGTCCTCGGTGACATTTACCTGTCAGAGCAAATATTGATGTACTGAAGGGAATTTAATCGATCAATTTACAAATACTCCTAATCCAATATCTTTATAAAAATTAATATTATACTCGTAATAAGGCGGCAAGCTGGCAGAAACGTTAGCACCCCGGCAAAATGCTTTACGATCTGAGTTCAAATTCCGCCGAGGTCGACTTTATTTTTTTATCCTTTCGGGGTTGTTAAATTAAGTATCAGTTGCATACTGGGACCGATCTGACCGACTGGCTCCCTCCCCCAAAATTTCGGGCCTTGTGCTTAGAAAAGAAAAGACTATTATCTTTGTAATTACGATGGTGCAATAATAGCTGGGTGGTTAAACGTCTGCTTTGCAATCCCCTGATCAATACCTTGAGCAAGTGATTTCTGTTATAATACGGGCCAAACAATATTTGTGACAGAACTTGGTAAACGGAACAGAATACGTTGTGTGTATGTGAGTGTGTGTGGCTGTGGTTATGTATGTGTGTGTGCCTTTGTATGCACACTGCTTTACAACCGTGGTTGGTTTGTTTACATTTCTGTAGTCTAGCAGTTATAGTCATGTAAACATAATATGCCTACTATCCCATAGATAGTATTGAGAATGCAGCAATAAATTTGGTCGAGACTATTTAT
>NC_043005.1:82649479-82664479 GCF_006345805.1 Octopus sinensis | reverse complement strand
TTATATATGCACCGACGTACACCTATGTATATAGCTGTAAAGAAACATGAAAGTAGTTTGCCAGCACGATATTGCTATTTAACACGTCTAAATATTATTGCGTGGGGTTTTAATAATATCTGAAATTATGTATGTAGATATACGTTATTACAAATATTTTAGGACATATTTATATATATATATATATATCCGACTCTTTCTTTTTCTCTCTTTCTCCTTCTTTTTCTATTTCTGTCCTCTCCCCCGGCGTGTTGTGTGTGTGAGAGAGAGAGAGAGAGAGAAGATATGTTGTGACAGAGAATGCCGTATATGAAATTATACCGAATGCAAGTTATACACACATAGACACACGCACACACATATACATTCACATATATATATATATATATATATATATATATATATATATATATATATGACTATATGTGTATATATACATACATATATATATATATATATTGCATATAAATATATGTCCATTCTTCGTATATGTGTCCATGTATGTATACGTTTATATGCTTCTCGTGTAGGTAAACAAAATCCGTAGCCAGAAATATATCAGTGTAAAAATGTAAAAACACTCTGTGAACCGAAGTAAACACGTTGGTTTGAGAAGGAAATATATATTGATCAAACAGCAGAATCTACCAGAAACACATGGACCTAATCGATTCCACTAAAGTGTGCAATATATTCATCGTTACTCTATTGTCCAAGAGTTACAAGGAAAAGCTATTGTACACACATATGCATTTAGATTTATACACATACTAATTCATACTCGAGTACGTTTGTTAATATCTAACATGAAGACGAAGGTGGGATGTATTCATGATAAGCCATACTGAGTTACGTAACTTTATTTCGAATTTTGCCAATGTCTTCGTATATTTTCATTTTAAAATTGAAAGTAATACAAGTATAGTTGTGTCGTACTAGAGTAGCTGTTATATTTTCTACTCTATTACCAAAATGTTTTAGACTTGTGCCTATGTTAAAAGTCAATTACATGTTATAGTCTAACAAAGAAGCTTCTCAAAAAATAACAGGACATAACAGCAGGTGTCTCTCGACTAAGGACGAATTAAATTAAGCTGGCGTGTGTGGAAGTGAAGCCTTGCGGCAGGGATTCGAGATTTCACGGGCACAGGGAGGAATATATATTTTACACGGACGGCGGCCGAACCAAGAGAGAAAGGTCAGGCTTAGCCGAACACCGGTCACGTGGGGAGAGAAGAGAGTTAGAGGCAGACGGACAGGATTACGAAATTTGTGTGTATACATATGTATGTATATACAAAGAGAGAGAGAGAGAGAGAGAGAGAGAGAGAGAGAGAGAGAGAGAGAGAAGGTGAGAAATGTGACAGTGAAAAAAAGAGCTGATACATAGATAGATAGATAGATATCTTCAACGACGTTTTTATTGAAATTGAAATTCCTTGATTGTTACTTGTGCTTTGTTCCACTGACGTTATCTTTGTTCCACTATCGACACATACCACTTCGTTGATCGGAGATACTAACGAAATCTAACTGAATGTGAATAGTGATCCTGCCTTCACGAATAGCGCCCTTTGCACAGGAATTTTGAAATCTCCAGGTATAGGGGAAAAATTCAACTAGTAGAACAAGTTAATAGAACAAGAAACTGTCTCTGATGGTTCTACCATCGAAAGCAAAGATAAAGAGGATGCATGCCACCGCTTGATTCCATCATAACCTGGCTTCTTGTTGCCATTTTCCAATTTTCAAACTTGCTCGCTCCAGATCTATTCTGGCACCTTGACGGAATGACGTGTTTTAATGCGAACTAGGCCATTCCTAAATGGTACAGGACGTGTAAACGAGGAAGTATAAACAACACTTCTAGTGAAAGCATCCTAATAAAATAGGGTTAATGCTGGGAGATAAAAGCAGAACATTTGTGTCAAGTAGCAGAAAAACACCCGTGTGAAATGCACTGTAACATCTGGAATATTCAACTAATGAACAGGATTGCATATACTTTTATGAAAACATTTCATTCTATCAATGACGGAGGGAAACATAACTTTCGACTCATATCAGAAATTAAAGTGGAAATGATTGCACTAAATGACATATATAATCTCTGCCAAACTTATAATCCTAATTTTACGATTAATTAAAGAAATATAAATCCATCACAGAGCTTTCAGGCATTTGTAAAATATTTCCAATAACAGTGTTAAGAAAAATTCCCGATTGGCACCTAGGAATGACACACCATTCTTTAGAAGTTGGTTGAGAAACATCTATGATAAAATTCTTTGATATAGTTGACATCAAATAGTAATATTAATTTGATATAATAGACACTCCTATTCTACAAATAAGCATCAATCATTAAAAGTCCTAAGATTTTCGAAACTCTTTTCTGTCCCCTCAGATAATTACATATACATAATAATGACGCAAAATCGATTCTCTTCATCAACGAAAGAATATGATTTTAACAACGACATAATTACAAAGGTTTTTGGTAGAGGAATGGAATCCAGAAACAGAACTGAATTTTCAAATGTATTTCGTTTTATGTTTTATACAAAGTCTACCAGAATTTCTAAAATATTGCTTAAAGAATCTATGTTAGTAGCCGTCTATTTAATCTTCTTTTAAACTCTAACACCAACTTATACAACTCTGTAAAATATAAGCCAATTGATTCGCCCTACAATATCATCTATTCTTTCAATACTTGGAAAATCAATCTAAAAGACTCAAGGAAAAATATACGCAAGCTATCCAATGATTTTAACACCCAAATTACAATAATCACCCCTATCAAATAGTGAGTATTTTAGAAGTAAAAATTAACGTTAGAGAGACGATATTGAATGACAGTTCAATATTATATATAAATCAATATTCACACCCTTTTCCATGGTTTAATAAAGATATTCGTAAATTTAGGGAAGATAATCTCTTACATTCGTTTTGGCGAACCCTTATTCAAAACACTAACAAGTCTGTTTAATACTGCATTAATAATCTCCGTTTGCACAGAGACCATTTAATATCATATAATATCATATAGGTGCACAGTTTTACGTGACGAAATTTTAAAGAGCTGTCATGAGATATATTAGATAGTATGCAATAAACGTTAATATTTCCATTAGAAAAAAATATATATACAATGGGACATTGCACTGTCCTTCTAGCCATTGACATAGTGGCAATTTTCAAAACAAATCCATTCAAAGTAGCTATTAAACAGCAACACATTTCGCCAGCATTCTATCAATCAGTCAAACAAAACTGAAAAAAATTCAACTTAGTAAGATGTGACATGAGGGTATTCATCACCTTCCAAGCGCAAAATATATGTCTAAAATTACTTACATATGTAGTCAATGTCTTATTATCATTGGTCAGAAAAGAAAAATTGACATGAGATCAATTTAAGATTAGATATAATCACCACTTATTATTTATTCGTAGCATTAGAAAGGCGATTTCCCCCTGAACTAGTGACTCACAATCTAGGACGGAATACAATCAGCTTCGTTATATAGTTGACGTATTAGAAAGACTATACGTCTTTGACCTAGAGACACACAGTTGAAGATTAAATATAATTAACATTCTTACATACTTGTAATATAACAAAAAGTCGAATTTTTCCTGACCTAAATATACGCAATCTCAGATTAGACATAATGCGCTGACCAAGTGACACAAAATTTGATATTAAAGATTAAGAACTTCGAAATATATTAATAGAATTACACAGACATTTTACTCTGACACACAGTCAAATAATTTAAGTTCAAATATCATGATTTTTATTATGTATTTGAAGAAATACGAATATGTTTTGACTTTGACTTAGTCACATACACCTGATTCTTTCATATTCTGAAAAATATTAAGTGTACGTGCTGTATTAGGTTTTACAAGAAGCTTGCACATTCACCGATACATTCTGTAACTTATCTATTCTTAAATGAATAATCATATCAATTTTTCTATTATTGTTCTTAACGAAAATACCTTCTTAGATACAATAATGGTTTCTCGTCAAATTTAACAGCAAATACAACAAAATATGACATTAACAAAACTGTTAATAATCATATAAGAGATCTGGACATGGTCCCGTGTTGAGTGCGAGGTCGGTTGGGAAGATGAATTGAGGCATAACGTTAGCATTACAAGTGTTCAGGGGAAACTCTATGATGTTGATTAGGCGTTTGATTTTTATCCCTCTCGGTACATGTCCTCAGATTGACACCCAAACACTCTGACATGTTCGTGTTGGAGCTTTCTGCGCAAATGCCTAGCAGTACAGTATGTCGTTTCCAAATTTGTGGCAGACTGAATTGCATCATGGTACTGTTTTTCTTACAGATGGTGCACAATTGACCCAACTATACTGTGAAGTCGAAAAGTCAAAAACAAATGATGCGCATGCACGAATTAACAATATAAAATGGTGACAATTTATCCATCTCACCCTGTAATACACACACACATATATACACACGGATATATGTATATACCTTATATAAAGGTATAATATATATATATATATATATATATATATATATATATATATACATAAGGGTGTGAAGGTATGTAAAACACACGTACATACGCATACACATATACAAGCATACATGCGTACACACTCACACACATATATATGTGTGTGTGTGTGTTTTGTGTGTACAAAAATTTTGAAACTGAAGTAATTCGTGTTCATTTGCGTTGACACAAATTAAACTATGAAATTAATTTCCTCTGCCAAGAGGAGAAAAGAATATTGGATAGTTATTGCTTTAAGCCTCCGTCTGCACAACAGAAACAGCTTTGAAATTTCTGAAATTTCAAGATCTGAGAAGGGTATATAACCTAGTCACACTAGGTGCAGAATGATGCCATAAATATGAGAACCTAGTGTGCACGGTGTATTTTAAAACATAAAATATGTGGGAGAACGCTAACGATGTGAACTAAAGTTGTGTTCTTCGTGGTCACAATGGAGGATCGAGGTGAGTTGAAAGAAGACTACCGAACTGACCGTATAGGTAACTAAAATTCATAGCCAAAGGCTGCACAGCAGGTCATTTCTTTCATCGTATAGAGAAAGAGGACATAATGAACAATCTTTCTTTTTAACAGGATATCCATGCTAACAAAATTCTGATCTCCACCCCTGCATGCACAATTTTTAATGTGCTGTATCCGTTCTTCAAATATTCGCAGCAAATCCGATAGAACTGTTTACCAAATTCCTCCACGTAAAATCGATAGAGAAAACAAAAGACGAAGACAAGTGAGGCAATAACAAGTAGTATTAGTTTGAAACTCGGGAAGATTGGAAAAGCTAATAACATTTCGAGCCTACGCTCTTCAACGGAAAGGATTCAGAAAGAGAGAGATTGAGAGAGAGAGAGAGAGAGGGAGAGAGAGAAAGAGAGAGAGAGAGAAAGAGAGAGAGAGAAGAGAGAGAGAGAAAGAGAGAGAGAGAGAAAGAGAAAGAGAGAGAGAGAAAGTGAGAGAGAGAGAAAGTGGGAGAGAGGAGAACGAAAAAAAGCGGAGAGAAAATTATTCGTGGGGAGTTAACATAATGAAATAACCGGATGACAGAGGTTGAATGAAAGGGAAATAATAACAGTAACTCGATTGACCTAGGGTGCGCAAGCGAGTGTGTGTATGTGAGGATGGTGTGTGTCAGTGTGTATGTGCGAATGGGGGCGAACGCGTGTGAATGTATGTGTGGGCGAGCTTAAAATTATGTGAGCTCTGTTTGCATATAGAAGCGTGTGGGTGTATTTGTATAATTAACCTATTGCGTGCATTTCCTGTATTTGCACGTGTGTGCGCGTATGGACGTGTGTATATGTGAGTGAGGCTGTGAATAATATGTGTTAGGTTATCGTGTGTGTGCAAACGCTCGAGCTTATGTGTGCGTATGACAGCATGTGTATATGTGTATAAATAAACTAGTGTGAGCGTTGTATTGAGTGATGTCTGTATCGTATATTTGTGTTTCCTGTGCGTATGGACGTGTGTATATGTGTGTGAGGGTGTGTGTAGTATGCGTATGAATCTATCGTGAGCGTGTATGTATGTGTGTGCGTGTGTGGGCAAACGCTTGTGCCTAGCAGTTTCTGTATGCTTGTTCGCGTGATGTGTGCACGCGTGTACGTGTTAGTGCTAGGAGTGTGTGTTTGTGTATGTGTGCATAATGGTGTGTTGTGTTGGTACAGGGACACGTTGTGTGCTAGTGTGTCTGGAGTGAGAAGGTGTGTGTGAGTGCATTTATTGTGTGTGTGTGGATGTGTGCGTAATGGGGTGTGGTGTGGGTACTGACTTGAACAGTGTGTATGGATGTTTGTACAATGATGTGTGTGAGTTAGGCGGTGTACAGACGTTGTGGTGGTGGGGAGGGGCAGTGAAGGGTGTGAAGTGTGTATGTATGGATATGTGTGGGGTTGGTGTTAGATGAAGAGAGGTGGCGAATTAAGGCCATAAGAAGCAAACAAACGTAAGGGAAAAATATTTACATTTGACTGATATTTGTCCTCATCTTGTTTGTTGTTAGCACAGCGTTTCGGCTGATATACCCTCCAGCCTGGGTTCTCATTCCTACGGAATTTTTCGATGTTATTGTTGTTGTTGTTGTTATTATTATTATTATTATTATTATTATTATTATTATATTATTATTATTATTATTATTACTATTATTATTATTATTATTATTATTATTATTATTATTATTATTATTATTATTATTATTATTATTATTATTATTATTATTATTATTATTATTCAGGTCACTGCTTGGAATTGAATTCGGAATCTTGGGGCTAGTAGCCCACGCTCTTAACCACTACGCCTGTGGGCAATTATGGAGTGAATTTTCAGGGCTTATAAATCTACTATTTTCCTAACCTTCCTTAATACCGGTTCTCATATGCTACTCATATCTACACTCGGTCTGCTTAGAAGGTTGTTGTGTCCTAGCATATGTGCTGCTTCTTTTAGTTTTCGTATTTTCCAGTGGTCTTCTCTGTCTATTATTTAAACTTCACGCCACAAGGGGAAGTGGTCTCCATTTTTCCATACATTATCAGCTATACTCGATCTATCAATATCTTCTCGTGTCACAGCTTTGTGATGCTCCTCTACCCTTATTTTGAGGAGGCGGTATGTTTCGCCTTTGTGTAACCTACCACAGCTGCATGGGATGGAGTACACGCAGTTTTTGGTCATATTCTTTTCTATTGGTGGTTCTACCCGAAAGAGATATTTGAGAAGTGTTGTATTACTCTTGAATACTGTCTTGATGTCATATGGGCCGCATATCTTTCTCACTTCCCGAGCGTTAAACTAATACATCTGTTTGTAGTTTACACACCCATCTTCGTCTTCTGTTTTTTTTGTTGTAAATTCTCACTTTATACACACACACACACACACACACACACACACATATGTATATACAGGAAAACTGTTATGTGTTAATCCATTACATACAAGCTCGAGGTGTTTGATCAAAAGAAGATTTAAGTCTCATTTCCGGTGAATGTAGTAACTGCATAGAGAGCTTCCTTAGTTGGAATAATCATATTTACCTTGAATATTCTTAAAATCTGCAAGATTTGCATTCCTTTGTACCCCTTCGGCAATTCTTATAAATGATATCCAAACCTACAATTGTAAAAATAACGGATATGACCCTTCTGTATTTTATTCAGACATGGGGTAATTGCGATTGAACGCCTCCTTTCTATATATTATAAATACATGGAATTTGAAAGAATTTGCACGAATTATAATTGCTAGTTCTAGCGGAGTTAGTAACCATAGACGACTTTTCATCTGTTTTAATGTTCTAGCATTAGAAAGGTCATATATATATATATATATATATATATATATACACATTTGTATGTATATGTGTGTGTGTGTGTATGCGTCTGGGAGCCGTAAATTTTTGTAGAGTCGACGAGGCAACATCATGACATGGGGCATCATTTGCTTATTTTATCTTCAACATGGAAATGACACCGATCCGAGACTGAACATAGCTGAACTCTTTCCAGAGAAAAATAGTGAAGGAAAGAAGGACGAAACCAAGGAATAAGAATAAGTATACGCTGTCAAATCATCTTCGTCATCGCATCTATCATCGTCACCATACTCAGCACCACCAGAATAAGCATCTTCAGCTTCCTTATCATCATCAGCACCATACGCCCCAGTTCTGGGACGGTCATTTACTTATGAAAACTGAAATGATTAAAGGCAAAGTTGACCACGGTGGGATTTAAAATTAACGTGTTGAAACAAATGCTGCAATTTCTTCTATCAGATGGTCCAAAGTTGTCCACTCGCATATACTTACACACACACACACACACACACACACACACACACACACACACACACACACACACACACACACACACACACACACACGGACACGCATACATACGCACATACACGAACTACAAGCATATACTTTTGATACACACGTCTATATCTCACATCACAAATACGGACGGTATGCTAAAAATATTTCAACTATCCAGTTCATTTTGGTCGTCATTTTCTCATAAATCGTACAGAAATGATTTACTATTAATTACTGAGGAGACGAAATCAGAAAAAATGCTGACCACAGAGAAAACCTTGTAACATCTTTTCAATATGAACTGTGGTGCTTTAGTAGGCATCAGAAATATTTTTCGTACTAAGCGTCGCCAAAAACAATGCACAGTATATGTGTTTATTCAGTCATTAACGTTTGTACTTATAATTTCTTCTGAGAATCATTTCACATATTGAGTATCTCTATAATGTATATATCTAGAGAAAATGTTGCATATATATTTCTGAAATTTATAAACTGATACGTTGATATGTTTAAAAATTTAAAAAATATATATTTATAAAATCTGAACGTATAATACTCTGGAGAAGAATTTCTGTTTATCTTCTTAATATCAAATAAAAAGAAACATAAAATTCTCACTCTATATCTTATAGCATATTCATGATAATGTATATGTAGACATATCGTTATCATCCAAAATACAAAGACAAACTTCTTTTACGAACGCTACATAAGCATTATTGTTTGTTTTCATATTGGCGTCAAGTTCAGCATGAAAATTTGGATCTCATATTTTCTTTTTCAATATTAATTATCCTGCATTCCATGTTTTATTCATTATATACAGAAGCATAATATGTATTGTGATAATGTAGATATGTATAATTGAATAAAATGGAGTGTAATGAAATATAAAACAGGAGAAATATGAAAACAAATTTACGATAATATATATCTTGTAATACGAAGAATACGAAGAAAAACACGATATTGTGCTTGTTACCTGTTTAATAGGATAAACATTGTGATGGATTATAGAATATGATTGGATTATCAATAGATTTCAATCAGTAATATAAGGTAAAGAAACCTCTCAAAATATATATCGATCAAATTCAAAGAAAACAAAGATATTTCAGTGTTTTGTGTTAATAGTAAGATACAGGGATATTACTTGATATAATTTATATGTTCCGAGTAAGGGTCCTTAATCCTTCCATGCAGCTTATAAAGGCTTCTTTGAATTACTCAAAGGGAGTTTATAAAAAAATGCCAATAGGCAAATCCTTCAAATTTGTGAAAGAAATCTATTTTGTACAGCCATTATGTTTTTCAATGATTGAACGATTTATTTGAAGTTTTATACTCCAAAGTAAATTCCTTTTTTATCAATCACAAATTGACACATAAAGAAAAAAAAAATTTGTATGTGATTAGTCATATTGATTCAAGGAACATTTTGTTGTGTATCAGTTCATCAGCTGCTCAGTTCCATAGGGCTTTTAATCCATTCAGGCATTCATATTAACAACATAACCGCTTAGTCTTATACTTTACAACCAGATAGATGATGATAAATCGATATTACAATAGATCAATGAATTGATTCTATTTATTGCACTTGTACAGTGTATAAATATTCAGCGTTACGATATTATCACGTAAAAAGCCCATCCGAGCATAAAGGCACTATGCAATGGTGTTGTTTGAATCAATTAGTTTAGCTGAAATCCTCACATTTTTGTCAATGTCTCGGCACTTGACATATAACAGTGTTGCTTATCTACTTCTAATGAATCACTACATGAACGTTTATATCAGATGGCCGTAGGTATTGAAGTTTCAACGCAGGAAAAAGGGCCATACCATCTAATGTTCCTTATAATTGGTTAGCAACCAATGATTCACTAATTTATATGCATGTACACGCGCATAGCAATAATAACGTGATAGGCGAGTGCTAGAAATGGCTTAGAAGGTATTTCGTTTACACGGAAAGGGACATCTTGGGTAGAGGTAAAAGGTTAAATCGGCTTAGAGGAAATGGATTTCGCATAGAAGATGCAACGTGTTTGCTCGATTGGCTAAAAATAGTGGCAACCAAATGCCCTTGTCTGTTCAAATGGAAATCAAACTTAAATAATACGGTTTCGTATGCAACAATATAGTTAGAATACTTCTGAACATAAGTGTTGACAATCAGAGTTTGAAGAAGGAACGTCAACAACAATTTTCAAATCATGTTCTTATAGAAAGAAGTGTAGTCTCTCCTGAACTTATAAGTTTTCATATATATTTTTCTTTAAATATCTAACCTCAATAAAATATGATTGAATCACAAATAGTGTTTATGTTTGGTAAAAAAACTTTTGTCGTTTTAAATGTCGAGACATCGCAATTCCTTTTACTTACCAATTTATTTTATAACTGCTTCATTCCTTGTCCTCGTCCATTCTCTTTTAATATATAACAAGAATTAGGGGAAACTAAAAAGTGAAAGAAAACCAATTCATGTTAAAATGAGAATTATGCATTATTATTAAATAAAGTAGAAATTTTCCTAAACGATATCTGAAGCAGTGAAATGACATCTGACACGTTTCTAACGTAAGTTAAATGAAATTGAAGATGACATTCTAATGCTGTGATTCAATTAATTCCTCATTCAGATTTTTCTGTAGGCTGAAGGTGTTATTAAACTTTATTTACCAAGAGCAATGCACTAACGCAAACAAATGTTAGCGAAACAGTTTTTTTTTCTCATTTCTTGTCTTTTTTTCCGTGGTTTGATGGGCATATCTGTTCATTTGTTCTGACAGCACCGCTGCATCAGCCATTCAACTTGTGAGTCATAAAAATCGCTTGGAAAAATAAAACAAAATGTTTCTTTGGATAGACAGCGATATTTACAAACAATTTTTCTACAAACGGATTTTCTTGGCATATCGTTCGAAACAAATATTTTCTATTACTCTATTTTATTTTATCATTAATTATTTTTTATACTGTTCAGTTGTTCAGAAGTGAAGGCTAATGTATAGCATTTCTCGATATGAATATCTGAAGGAGATTTCTCTGGTATTTCCTGATGTTGTTTTATAAATTTTAAAGCTGACGCATGTTCACTGCTAAATTCAATATCAAGTACATTTGAAATTCATAGAAGTAGTCATGTTTATTAAACATGTGGCATTAGAGTTAATTATTTTTATTATTTTTGTTATGAATTTGCCAGAGGCGAAATAGCTTAAAATATGACCTTTCCAGCAATTTGGAAAATTGTGGAGAAAACGCAAGATACAATTCTCATGTTAGAGACCTAAGCCGAATGCATGCAGCAAGGCAGAGAACGCTTACGTCATCCAAGTGTTAGATATTGGTGCAGAACAAAGTGACAGGTTAAGTCTACGCCGTAAAAATAGGTATATATCATCTGACAGGCTTTCTTGGAATTTCTGTCTCCTCGGTTCTACTTTCCTTTGCTTAACTCCAGGTTGTTTATAGAAGACACTTTTCCAAGGTGCAACACCGTGGGGGCGAGTACGAAGCTGCGTCGATTGCAAAGCAAACTTATTGAGGACAAAATCGTGCCTGAAGCGATATCACAAGATACGACTCTGTATTAGAGATAAGCTACGACTATGTATTATAGATAAATAAATTCTATAATATCAGAATTATCAGAGAACAGGGCGAAAGTGACTTGAGAGAAAGATATAGGGAGATATTGTAAGTGAGAGATGGTAGGACTTATGACATTCCAAAGGGTATCAAGAGAACAAATAACATAGCTAAGGCACAGGCATGGTTTTGTAGTTAAGGTCGCTTTGCAAACGTGTGGCTCTGTCTCACTCGCGTGGCATTTTAGCAAATTGTCTTCTACAATAGCCTCTGGTCGACCAGTGCCTTCTCAGTGAATATGGTTGACGGAAACTATTTGGAAGCTCGTTATATATATATATTTGTATATATAAATATATATATACAGAACCCAACATGTTGTGTTTGAGGGAACACGATCCAGCTCAGCGAAAGGTCAGTAGTGGTGTCCAACAAGGTACTCAGTTGGGTCCATTCCTCTTCATTATTTATCAACGACATAGTAGGTGTCATCAAACGTTCTACATTGAAAATCTTCGCAGAATATTCCAAACTCCAGAAAGCCATAATTGGTATGAGAGACCAAAGATGCCTTCAGTCAGATCTGTTTGCTATTGTTCAATGCGCGGAAAAAACAATATGCTTTTAAATGAGGATAAGTCTGATTCGATCCACTTTGGGAAGGTAGGAAACTCTGAAATTACAATATAATCTTCTCTCGAGCGGCCCCCTAGTATCATACAACAATACCAGAGATCTTGGAGTGATTGTTGATAACAATCGAAGCTGGAATTCCCACGTAAACAGCAAGGTCTAGAGAGGCCTACCGCATCATCCTTCTCTACTCTACTGTTGCTTGCCCCCCCCCCCACCTTGAATACTGTTGCCCACTGGTTTCTCCATATGAAACAACTTATTATCAAAGTATAATCACTCCAGGGATCAATAACAAAAACGATAGACGGCATGAGAGTCATTGATTATTGGGGTCGACTAAAACAACTCAATCTCTACTCTCTCCAACGCCACCGGGAGCGCTACATAATTTGTGTTATGTGAAAAATATTCCATCACTATTGCATAAATGATGTGCATCAATTTTAAAATCCACCTAAGACTTGGTCCTTGTGCTATCGCACACTACAAAAATCGAACTCGGTACACATAGCAATATTACGACACAATTACTTTACCTCAACCGGTCCAGCTCTCTTCAATACGTCATAACGTAAACGGATACCAAAATACGTCATAACGGGAAAGGATGCTATAAAATTCAAATGTTTACTGGACAAATTTCTTCAAAACATCCTGGACCAACCTCCTACACCCGGATATGTCTCCAACAATAATAACTCTCTGTTAGAGTGGTGCCCCATATATGACTAAAAGACTTCACCAGGTGGTGCTATTGAGTTAGACATGGCATGGGCCTATACTGGCCGAAACCTATCAAAGTTATCAAAGTTATACTGAGTAAGCGTATGTGTCTTTGTGCTTCCATTTTTTCCGCACCACCGTTTGACAACTGGCGTTGGTTTTTTTTTATATACCCGTTAATTAGCGGTCGCAAGAGAGTCTGATAATATAAGTACCAGAGTTATGAAAAGAAATTAGTACTGGGGCCAATTTCTTCGACTAACACCCTCCAAGGCTATGTCCCACCGTAGACGCATTCCTATGACTGAAACCTATGCAAGATATTAGATTTTACAAAATGCTTTATGCGAAGCCACTCGTTTAATATATCGGCAACATAGGATACCAAAATGGTTGCGTGCGAACACTAATCTTAATCTAAAGTACCTGTCAGAAAGTTTACTTTCACAAGTGCCGATGACAGTTTAGACACGAGACAATTGCAGTATTAAATCTTTTGTTTTATGCACTCTGTGATTTGAAATTTCACCGGAAGTGTAGACCAGTTATTTTGGGTGAGTGAATTAGAGAGGAAGGTGATTGTTATATAAATTATAGATTGGGTATTTTTAATTTAGTTAAAGAAAAACATCAATATTCCATACAGAAAATGTAACAGTTTCAGTTGATTATATTGATTTCAAAAATATTACTGGTGTCCTATTTTTTAAAACGAACAAAGAAATAAAATACAAAATCAACCTTGGCACACATTGAAATCAATATAGATTGACAAATTAAATCAATCATGTTGTACCAACTAACCTGGATCCGCCTTTCGGTCTTTATTAAGCAACTATCTGTTTTAAATTTATCCATATTTAATTAAAGCACGCAATTATATTTTTAGATGGGAGCCTTTGTATTAAACCAACTTCATAAACCAATTAATGAAAAGGTTAATCATTTTAATAAAGCCCACCAAAGTGAAGTGCATTTTGGTAGAACACCCGCTTCCCAGAAAATCGTTGAATGATTCAATGTATTTCATAACTCCCTCTGTCGTTTCACTATGCACATCATAGAATTGTACAGAATTTAGTTATTTCCACTGCTTGCTGTGTTATTGCCATGCAAATAAAATAGTTAGTTATTAGTAACAGTCATATATAGCGATAGATATACACCAGTTACATATTAAGGAATATTTTATAAAATATCTCCCTATCTTACTGTGTAGAACTTGGTCTTAAGCCAGCTGCGAACAAATCAATGTTATTGACGTAATTCATGGCTCTATATTTTTTCTTTGTCTACAATCGATTATTTCACAAAGTACGTTCAGCTGAAGATTCACGTAAAGTTCACATATTGTTTGAAATACTGAAGTATTTAGTTGCATTGCATGACGTTTACTAGAATATTAAACACATACGTCATTAAACCATAGCTTGGCACAATACTGACTATAAAATATATATAGTATGCGTCTACTCTACTAAAATAGCCACAATGTGTCTTTTTTTAATTTTTATAACATCATTCTGCATAATCTAAATAATATAGCAAGTACCGCATTATATTTTCTTTTACAATGATTTACAATTTCGCGTCTGAAAATTACCCCCACGGTCAAAAATTACGAGTGAGGTCTTAATTGAGCTTAAAGT
>NC_043005.1:82631979-82641979 GCF_006345805.1 Octopus sinensis | reverse complement strand
CAGTACTTAATTGATAGTTATTTTATCGACCCCAGAGAAGAAAAGACAAATTCAAAGAACTATATGGAAGACGATTGAAATTTTCTGGGCAAGCAAACCTAAGTTTTGCCTATGATATCTCCACAATCATAGAATTCTTATAGATCCGCATTTGGTTGCAATACAGTGCCATAAATTTCTTTAACTATGAAATATTCTGCTTTGGACTTAATAGCCTTATTGTGAACCATTGTCGAACATTGGAAAGAGCACACAAGAATCATGTGGCAAGTTGATTTCCCTCCAACAAACAAATCTTGTTCTTGCCAATTATAGATTTATTTTTACATACGATCAAATATTTTTTATAAAGAAAAACTTTCAACGATATCAATGAATCATCTTACATTACTGCTTATATTTTCAACGGCACCATAAGAAGGAATGGAGCACATAGATAGAGCTGGAACTGTTACATACATCATCTACTGATCTATAATTCCTACAGTTCTACAGACGTTAGGTTCCATACATAATTGTATTTTCTTGTCAGATATAGACAATTTGAAGTATATAGACGTATATAACATATTGTATATTGATAGGTTTAAAACAATTTATACATTAGCAAAATAAACAGAATTGCCTGCCAAATCAAATATGATACTTCATGACATTTAAACAAGTTTCTTTTTATACAGCTATCAGCTATTATAAAACAAGACAATCTTATTGACAACGTAACACAACGTTGTTGTAAATCTAACGGAATAATTTATAAATGAAAGCAAATTAAAACAATAAAAGAAAATTTATATAAAAAATACATCAGTATAAATCTAAATAAACGGGCATTAAAAAAGTACATCAGATACCAACTTCAATCTCAAAGGACACGTAAAAAATTTGAAGTTATAAATAATCTAACTCAATTAGTCTATACTCTGATAAACCAACAAATAGAAAATCCCTTAAGTTAGTCGATAGAGTCCTGTCTGATAACATTTACGTTGAGCAGTAAAGGCCAAATGAAACAAAATTTATATTGTACATAAATGAAAGAGAGAGTATACACTCAATAGATATTCTTTTTTTTTTAATCTTCTGTGATGTTTCAGTCATTGCACAGCATTCATGCTGGAACACAGGATTGAAGGATTTAGTACAAATAATCGACCTCGGTAATTAACTTTTTAAGTCTTGTACTTATTCTATCAGTCTTTTCTGCAGAAAGGCAGATTACAGGAAAGTAAAGAAACCAACGCCACGTGTCAGAGCAGAGGCAAGGGACAAAGACACACGCTCGTGCGCGCACACAAATCCCTAAAACGGCAACCGCACAAAATTACAGACCAATAACTTGTCTCCCTACAATTTACAAAGCTTTACTGCAATAATATCGCAGAGAATGGACAAGCATCTGTATCCAGAAGAGCAGAAGGGATGCTGCAAGGGTTCATACGGCTGTAAAAATCAACTAATGATCAATAAAGCCATAACTGAAGACAGCTGCAGAAAGTTCAATGGCCTAAGGATGGCCTGGATCGATTACCGAAAGGCTATTGATTGTATTCCCCATTCATGGATCCTAAAAACACAAGCCATGAACAAGGTAGCACCAGTAATCATAAAATATATAACACATTCCATAAATAAATGGCAGATAATGCTACAGCTGCAAACAAAAGAAGGACTAGTTTCTGCTTGGCACTGACACCTTTATCTGACATGCTAAACAGAACTAGATGTGGATACAAATACTACGGAAAAAAAATTGGCCACATCTCTTATATATGGATGCCCTAAAATTGTACGCTACAAACGATAAACGGCTGGAAACATTAGTACCGTCAGTACATGGATTTACCAAAGAAACAAATATGAACTTTAGCCCAGAAAAATGTTCCAAAGCAACCTTGAAAAAAGGAAAACTAGTTAAGACTAGCAACATCACACTAGATAAAGCAAATGAAATAAGAGAATTAGACCAAAGCCAGACATACAAATGTTTATGAATCAGTGAATTAGATACGGTACAACACACACAAATAAAAGAGAAAATAAAAAATAATGCTATAGATGAGTTAGATTCATACTGAAAACAGAGCTCAATGCGAAGAACAAGATAATAGGTATCAACACTCTAGCCGTCTCACTTATAAGTTACAGCTACAATATTCTTAATTAAACTCTAAATGAACTAATCACAATAGACAGGAAAATAAGAAAACTAATGATAGGATTTAGGTTGCACCACCCAAAATCTGACATAGAAAGATTATATATACAACATATATCGAAGGTGGTAGAGGCCTTACACAGCTAGAAAACTATTACAAAATAACCACCATAGACTACATAAATACCTATGCCAGAAGCAAAGAAAATTAATACAGATAGCCATACTACACGAACAAAATAAAAGCTGTTTTCTGTCTTTAAGGAGGCTGACAAATACAAAAAAACCAAGTCATGCTACCTAACAACTATGAAGAAAAAGAAGCAACAAAAAGCTGTAAAACAACTATAATGCAAACTAAAACTGGGAGAGCAACGTATCCTGATAAAATGATGGCAAGAAAAGCCCCTACACGGCAAATATTGGGTTAAGCTAAACACAAAACAAATAGACAAAGCAAAATCCCCAAAATGGCTGAGAAGCTCTGGACCCAAAGCAGAAACTGACGGAATTTTAATTGCAGCACAAGTCCAAAGCCACCCAACCAGAAATTACAAAAAACCTATAATGAAAAGAAACATAACAAGTAACTGCAGAATACGTGGAGAGGTACGAGAAACAATAAATGATATTGTCTTTGGCTGATCAGTCCTGGCTAAGGAGTATATTCACAGACACGATAGAGTTGGGACTACATACACTGGAAGCTATGCCAACATTATGGAATAACAACAGAAAAAAGATGGTATAGGCACACGCGTGAGAAGGTCAGAGAAAAATTAGAAAGCAACAATACTATGGGATATGCCAATACACACAGACAAAGAAATTAAAGCTAATAGGCCATATACAGTTGTCAGAGATCATGAAGAAGAAAAATTCTTTCTAATTGATGTATCAATACCAACAGATGACAACGTCTTTCTAAAAGAAATAGAGAAACTTTCAAAATACAAAGACCTGAAAATAGAGGTAACTCGAATGTGGGGTTTGGAAACAGAAACAATTCTTATCATAGTGGGTGCATTAGGTAAGGTAAAAAATATCAGATACATGCATAACAAAAACATCAGGACTAGCAAATATATATAACATACAGAAAATAGCACTACTAGGCACTGCACACATCCTACGCAGAACACTCTCAATACAGTAAATATAAGAACATCACAACAAACTACAGCGCATACCCAAGGCACACAGAGCTGTGCTCAGTAGTGCAGTAAAAGCACGTTGTAAAAATAGAAATGAATAAAAATATTAGTAACAATAATAATAATAATAATAATATAATAATAATAATAATAATAATAATAATAATAATAATAATAGTAATAATAACAATAATAATAATAAATGCCCTGATGTAGTACTAGGCAGTGGCTCTCATGGCTTCTGATCTTACCTGATTGGAAGTGTTATCATGTACATTGTTTTGTCTTGGTATAAAAGATGGGCTACAGCAAATATTCTGCTCAATACCACAGATTTGCTTGTCAGTTGTTTGACCTTAACCAGTTGAGCATGTCCCTTAGTGGCTGACGATATGTGCATCTTTGATCACGAGCAGAAGTAGTGGGGGAGCATCATAGCCATGTCTTGAGAGGGATTCTTTGGGGTTTGAATAATTCACCTCTGGAAACATGGGTGGTTATTTCAACATCCTTAAACAACCCTTATTCAGGGACCTTTTGAGCGGGATGGGCTACTCAACCTGAAGAAAATTCTAACTGGGCCTCACCTGCAAGGTCATGTGCTGTTTATCTTGATATTAGATCACCATGTCGCGCACATATGGTTGTGATGCATGTGCCTGGTGTACCCTTATCAGACGGGTAGTCATGATGGGTATATTGGGCTTCGTATATTTTACCCCAGTGTCACTTTGATGGCATGCACTGCTCTCTCACTCAATAATAATAATAATAATAATAATAATAACAACAACAACAATAATAATAATAATAACAATAATAACAATAATAATAATAAATGCCCTGATGTAGTACCAGGCAGTGGCTCTCATGGCTTCTCATCTTAACTGATTGGAATTGTTATCGTGTATATTGCTTTGTCTTGGTTTAAAAGATGGGCTACAGCAAATATTCTGCTCAATACCACAGTTTTGCTTGTCAGTTGTTTGACTTTAACCAATTGAGCATGTCCCTTAGTGGCTGACGTTATGTGCATCCCTGATTACAAGCAGAAATATTGGGGGACCATCATAGCCATGTGTTGAGAAGGATTCTTTGGGGTTTGAATAATTCATCTCTGGAAACATGGGTGTTTCGTTCAACATTCTTAAGCAACCCTTATTCAGGGACCTTTTGAGCGGGATGGGCTACTCAACCTGAAGAAAATTCTAACTGGGTCCCACCTGCAAGGTCATGTGCTGTTTATCTTGATATGAGATCACCATGTCGCGCACATATGGTTGTGATGCATGTGCCTGGTGTACCCTTATCAGACGGGTGGTCGGCATGCACTGCTCTTTCACTCAATAATAATAATAATAATAATAATAATAATAATAATAATAACGATAATAATAATAATAATAATAATAATAATGATAATAATAATAATAATAATAATAATAATAGCGATGATAATGATAAAAAATGATAATTTACAAACAGGATAATTTTTTTACACAAAATTGTCTATGTTAAGATTCTTTTATTAACAACTGTCTATCATTCTTGATTTATAAAATTCATTATATAAACTATATACGCAAATTAACGCTGTTACAATATAGCATTACTTCAATAAATAATCAAAAGAAGGAATGAAAATCTTACCCTTCCTCACCACCACTTAAAAAGTTTTAAACAAACTGATATATCCAGTAATCCTATTGGATACATTTGAATTTACATTACTTTGTAATCTAACGTATTTCCTGGGGTGTGTGTCATTTTATTAGTTTTGGTTATCTGCATCTGTTTATTCCCACACGCCTGGTAGGTATCTTTATTCAACTTGCACTCACAAAAAGAAATCCATCCTTATGTATAAACACAAACATATATATGTATGTATGTATGTATGTATGTATGTATGTATGTATGTATGTATGTATGTATGTGTATATGTATATGTATATATATATATATATATATATATATATATATGTATATATGTGTATATATATGTATATACGTATATATATATATATATATATATATATAATATATATATATATATAATATATATATATATATATTATATATATATATATATATATATATATTATATATATATATATACACATACACACATACATCTATATATTTGTGTGTGTGTGTGTTTATAGTTGTACTTAAAAACCGTAGCACGCTGTCTCATTTGATTTAAACTTCATATTTCCATCTCGTTCATGTGAGTGTCTATCCACCTGACTACCTATTCCACAGGCTCCCGGGCCAGTCTGCGCTCTATCTACACGACATCCATTTTATGGCATATTCACAGATTCATTTTCATATTTCTTTATTATTTATCATTCTATGTTTAATTTCGGTTTCAATTCTATTTAATTTTTGCTCTGGAGAAGCGCATATAATACATGTATGTAAGTTTGTCTGTGTGTGTATTTAAGGGTATTTAGCTACGCATAAATGCAAATTTGCAGGTATATATATATATATATATATATATGAATAAAATATTAAATACAATATCAAGCACGCATCTCCGTACTAATAAATCTATAGGTAAACTAAAATAAGTAAAATATTAAAAGATCTAAATTAATATTATAAAACTGAAGTTAAATGTAAATATTCAGTGCGTGTGCTTACTTGGCAAATATTACCGTTCCCACGTGTAGCAATATAGATACACAAACACACCCACTCACATGCATACATATAAATATATAAGATTTAAGGAGTAGAGTAATTTATAGTCTTGTTTATTTGCATATTAGAATATAAGGCGAAGGAACAAGGAGCAGTGTCTGTTAGGAAAGGGGCCGAGGGAGTCGCCAGAAACCATAGTGGGTATAGTCATAAAACTATCAAGATTAATTTGAAGCCATATAAACGGAAATCTTAAATGGAAACGGAAATCTTAAATCAAAATGTTAGTAATCAATTAAAGGGACAAAACCCTAGTAAAACCACTGATGATAATAAGTATGTGTGTTGTGTGAGTGTACATATACATACATACATATATATGCACACAAATGCACATGCGTAAATCTATCTTTGTATTTGTTTGTGTATGGGTATGTATGAATATAATATAATATGTAATGTGGATCTAATATACTGGTGTATCGTCAAAGCAATTCGAAATCGGGAGGATTTTCCAATAAAATATTTGATTACAACTACCCTTAAATATTTGCTCATATAAAAGTTTCCAATATGCCTCAAGATTTTGCCGTGTTCTGACATAACCGCAGACCATAAGCAACACATCTCTTTGTGCACGATATATTTCTTGTAACACCTATGCTTTCTTTACTATTTAAGACTAAAACGCTAAGTAATGAACCTCGATCACAACTTCTTCATCTAGTACCCAGCATGGCACTATTCACGGGATCATGAAATCTGTTAAAAGTACCACCAACACTCTCTTAAAAAGTAAGGAGTCTTTGCATATTGTAATTCTGTGTATGGAGTTCAACGGAAAGGCGTGTCATACGTTATACGCCTAGTATCATACATCTCCTTAGTTACACCTGACCTGAGTCTGA
Organism: Octopus sinensis; assembly: GCF_006345805.1. Taxonomy (NCBI): domain Eukaryota; kingdom Metazoa; phylum Mollusca; class Cephalopoda; order Octopoda; family Octopodidae; genus Octopus; species Octopus sinensis. The sequence goes on along the minus strand of NC_043005.1, from coordinate 82,635,107 downwards.
AGGACAGCAAATACATTATATTTAAGCAGAGAACTCCATATCTCCTAAACTGTCAATGACGCATTTTCCTATACTCAGAATTGCACGCTTTGCTACTTTTAACCATAGCAATAATGGTATCTATTCGCCTATACACTATGCTAGACACTTCTATTCCCATATACACAGTACTGGTTCTACAGTCCTATTCACAGTAAGGACGCTTCTACATTCTTATACACAGCGCTGACTCTTCTACACACCCATACGCAGTTCTAGGATCTTTCACAGTCCTATGCACAGTACTGTCACTTCTAATCTCCTACACACAGTGTTTGTCCCTAATATACTATACACTGTGCTACATGTTTGTCTTCCCTTCTAAACAGCATCATATGCTGCCGCTCTCCTATTCATATTACTACACACTACTACTCTGACATACGTAGTGCCAGACGCTTCTACCGTACTATACACACTAGTAGAAGCTACTATTCTCCCATACAGATGCTTAGGATAAGCTTCAGTGAGGAGGACTAATATGTGAGAAACACGCCTCTCCTTATGACCAAAGCTAACAAAGATTAGATCACATTTAATCAACGCTAGATATCTTCATTCCATTTTCAGTAAATTTGAAAATCAGACTTGTTTCTTGTTTCCTCTTCTGAGATGAACTTTCCTCGACGTTAATGACTTTTAGCACTAGAAGTATAATTCCAATTGATTAAACATTCTTTTCAATACAATGCATTGATTGTGTTAACTCGCATTTAGCTAAATGTTCTTAATGCAGTAGGGTATCCCTGAGGTATTTTGCAGCGTTACATTTTCCAGTTTTTGCCTCGTAAATCACTATTTACCATCGCACCGCTCTCTTCTTAAAGTTATTTGTATGAAGACATTTTCTCCCTCTCTTACAGAACGTATTCCCTTTTAATAATTTCACGGCAGTATTCTCTCTAATTTACTGAAATTAGACATTCTCTAATTTTATTAGATTCTCCTGTAATAAATTGCAATTGCTTTTCCTAGTTACCGTGAAGCAACTAGAGAGTTTCAAACCTTTCGCTCGCCCCGCTAGAAATAACAGACACATTTCTGTCAAATCATACACTACCATCTCAAATTCCGAAACATGCACTTGACTAAGTAGTATCAGATATACAAAAGTAGATATATAAATAAATATATAAAATAAAGCTACACATTTGACCATAGACCTACTCCCTCTTTGCTAACCTGGGGTTAATCAAGAACAAAGCAGTAATTAATTGTTATTCACCAAAGTAATATTTTCTCACCCAAATGAATTGCTAGATATAACAATCAAATATCTTTTATATACTATCCTACTAAATGCAGGAACGAAAGATATATTGAATACGCTATGTCAGAAAAAAACAAATATAAAAAACAACGGTATGAGTAGGCCACGGGATGGCGCTTCCTTCATTACTATCTTCAGCCACACGACTACTAGTGAGCTAACTGAGGAGACCAATTCCACCACCACCATCACCACCACAACCACTGCTACTGCTTACCATTTTTGGGCCTAAAGACCTGTGGGTATCCCTAAGGGCTAAATATGTCCACAACAGTAATGTCCCCCCCTCTCTTTCTTCTATGCATATATCTGTGTATGTACGTTTTCATGTATGTATACGTATAAAAGCTATGCGTAGGAGTGGCTGTGTGGTAAATAGCTTGCTTACGAACCACATTGTTCCGGGTTCAGTCCTACTGCGTGGCACCTTGGGTAAGTGTCTTCTACTATAGCCTCGGGCCGACCAAAGCCTTGTGAGTGGATTTGGTAGACGGAAACTGAAAGAAGCCCGTCGTATATATGTACATGCGTAGGAGTGGCTGTGTGGTAAATAGCTTGCTTACGAACCACATTGTTCCGGGTTCAGTCCCACTGCGTGGCACCTTGGGTAAGTGTCTTCTACTATAGCCTCGGGCCGACCAAAGCCTTGTGAGTGGATTTGGTAGACGGAAACTGAAAGAAGCCCGTCGTATATATGTATATATATATATATATATATATATATATATATATATATGTATGTGCGTGTTTGTGTGTCTGTATTTGTCCTCCCAACATCACTTGACAACCGGTGCTGGTGTGTTTACGTCCCCGTAATCTAGCGGTTCGGCAAAAAAGAGACTGATAAAATAAGTACTAGGCTTACAAGAATATGTCCTGGGGTCGATTTGATCGACTAAAGGCGGTGCTCCAGCGTGGCCACAGTCAAATGACTGAAACAAGTAAAAGAGTAAAAGAGTAAAAGAGTAAATATTTTCGCAGACAATGAGATGTGAGTCCATATAATAAAATTATTTACGCGGCTCTTTGTCAGAGAGATCAGGAAAATAAAACTGTGAAAACCTCTTACATTACTTGCTGTAATACTACGATAACTAGCTACAACCAGTAGCAGCGTTATTAATTCCAGAGAGAGACTGGCAAAATCTTAAATCCTTATAAATGTGTTGGAACACACTTTTATTGCATAACAGGTGCGTTAATACTATATTTAATCCCAGTCACTAATATCAAGGCAGAATTCTGTCAGTAGAGAAAGACGTATTCATACTCACATACACACGTTCCTAATTGCAGATAGACACATATATTTAGTTCAATATGGACACATATTATTAGGCGGAGGTTGTATTAGTAGAGATAATATTCCTGTAAGTGAAAAGCAAGTGGGCGGTTCAGTGGCCGAGTCAGATGGGTGTCGGTTTATCATGCAAGGATTTGATAGTTTATATTCCTTTCCTATTCTAGGCATAAGATCCGAAATTTTGGGGGAAGGGGAGGGCAGTCGATTAGATCGACCCCAGTAAGCAACTGGTACTTAATTTATCGACCCTGAAAGGATGAAAGGCAAAGTCGACCTCTGCGGAATTTATAGTTCATATTCTGTGAAAGGATCCTGACTGCGCACTCGCTTAAAAGCAAAGACCACAGCAATTCAGTTATACCACTCTTTTAAAGTTTTCCTAGAGCGTATACATACATACATACATACATACACACATATATATAAATACATATGTATATATATATATATATGACGGGAAGCTTTATGAAAATAGACAAAAGACGAAGGCAGGTGGAAAACAAACGAATAATTGTA
>NC_043005.1:82601979-82621979 GCF_006345805.1 Octopus sinensis | reverse complement strand
GTTCCCATCTTACGTCAATTTTCTGCTTGGAAACCCACCAAATACTCTAGCTTTTATCTTTTCACTGCTCATACCAGAAAATTTGCTGCAGATATAGTGAAAGCATGATCCGGAGTTTTTCTACATAATGCCAAGTTTGATATGGGGGTGGAGGTAGGACGATGTTTCATTTGTGAACATTAATTTGCAATTAATGTTCACTTTGGCCCTTCTTTATTCTACCAATGCTTTTCTCTGGCTCTGCTGTCGCACAAGCAAAAAAGCATGGATATTTGGTGTATCCACTTTGTTACCCTAGAAGAAAATTGACTATCCTAAATTCCATGCACATCACCCACGGATGATTGTGGTACTTAATGTTCTCTAGCACTTCTTTCACGACTTCATATTTCTCTGCTAGTCTTGCAGAGTGACTAATTGGAACAGAGGCTAGTACATTTCCATTATGAAGTAGAACACATTTCAAACTTCTTTTGAAGCTATCAAAAATAAATAAATAAATAAATAAAAAGGCGTCGCTCAGCTGCATCATATTCCACTAATCCCATCCTCTGAAGCAGTCCATCAAAGTTTGTGCAATACACTCTCATAATGTTCTGTGAAGAACAGAAGAAATTCAGTATCTCTAGTGTAATAGAAAACTTCGGTTCCTTTATGAAGTATTTTTCCTTTAAATCGAATTGCAGTAACTTCTGCATATTCTTTCGGTAAGTGTAATTCCCTTACCTAGTCATTTAGTTGAAATAGTTGTGGGTCTGATGAGCTAGTGTCAAAATAATCTAGATCGTCTTTGCCTTTCTCTGTCTCGGTTGATACTTCCTGATCATCAAGATCGTGATGTTCAACGCTAAATTTCACTGGTAACAAATGTAAAGTTTTGTCATACATTTATATGAGAAAACTCCAAAGTTATAATATATAATATTCTATTTAGCACCGATTCATTACGTTCTAAGTTCAAAACCCGCTTACGTTTATATCCTTTCGCGATCGATAAATAAGTACCAGTTGAGTACTGGCAGCCATATTTTATACTATTCTCCTTATACAAAAAGTGCTAGCCTTGTACTGTAACTTGAAACCATTTCCCTTCCTATTTGCAACATCAAACACACCTCATAGTCTATTTATTTGCGTCAACTAAATAACTATCCCTTATTGTCGTACGAAGTAAATGTTGCAAGTTTTCTTTTACGTACGCAACAAATTTTAAACAGAAAATTGAGGAGTAAAGAAAAAAAAATATAATTTCGGTAGATGCAAAGAAACGAGATTGCATGCAGAGTTGAATAAAGTATGAGCATTCATTTAGTTTTCCGTTTTGTATAGCGAAACGAAACCATAGATAGAAGTAATAAGATTCAGGAAATACGCTGAGAAATTCACATCTACTACCTTTAAGCAGGCAAGAAGTATCAGGCGGAAATTTATGACTTTTTTCTTGTTTCTATTATACACATTGTCAAGTTTCACGCTTTATTTTATCTCTTTTCATCCTTCCTTCTGTAATTAATGTGACAATGCGTAAACAATTCTGTCATTTGGAGTTGTTGTAATGACAGCCAATGCCATATGCTGTTCCTTCATGAGTGAAGTTACAACTTGTAAAATGCGAAATAGCCAAATATATGGATGCCAAAAAAACAGTTGGTGACTTGGCATTTACATATTCAAATTATGACAAAGTATGACAGCGTGTTATCTTAACAGGAGTTAGACAGAAAAAGGGCGAGGTGAACATACTTGAATTTAGAAGGATATTTTCTCTTCAATACTATTGTAATAGAATAAGGTTGCCAGCAAGTAGAATCGTTACCGTACCGGACAAAAATGTTTAGCAGTATTTCTTCCGACTTTATGCCCTAAGTTCAAATGCCGTCGGGGTCGACTTTGCCTTTCATCCTGTCGCGTAAGATGAAATAAGTACCGACTGAGTATTAGAGTCGACGTAATCGACTTAACCCCACCCATGAAATTGCAGGCCTTGTGCCAACATTTGAAACTAATATCATTGTACGAGATTCTTTAGGTCGACGAACAAAGTACATAGTCATTTTTCTCAGTTCTTTACGCCCTGAGTTTAAATCCGACTGAAGTTATCTTTGCTTTTCATCCTATCAAGATTCATGAATAAGTACCAGTCAAGTACTAAGGTCGATGTAAATTGACCAGCCCCACGAAATTGCTGAGTTTGTGCCAAAACTAGAAATAAGTATTTTATTAGATATCATCACCCCACGAGGAAGAAAAGCGGCACAAAATGTTGGTGTGTGATAAATGGATTATGATGCAAGCAACTGGCGCCTTTTTATTGATAGCTTGAAAAGAAGATTGAAATGTTTTCTGCTTCATAATGGAACTAAAAGGATGAAAATGCTGAATAAAGATAAAACAATTGTTGCAAACAGTTTAGATAAATTAAAATCTTTTAAATAAATTCCAACCGATTTTCAGTCAGGGAGCTATTCATGGAAAATGAGTAATGAGACTGAATAATGCAATAAAAGAAATACAGAAAAAGAAAATTCCAGCGTCAAAGAGAAGAACAACATGCTGCAATTATGCGTATATTTCCCGCATATGTTCATCTTTTTTTAAATGATTCCATCACAGAGTCTCTCTCTATTGCAGGTATGAGAAATCCCCATTGTGCATGATCTCAAGTCTGCTACAATCATCAAAGTTTTGCAACTAAACCATCTCTGTTAGATACCTTGCTTATCATATAACCATGTAGTTCTAGAGAAGGTAGGCTGACCATATCTGCAATCATTATTTTCTGCTGAAGGGTTGCTTTGACTTTGGGCTCTAAATTCAAGAAACTTTCAGAAATGCTCATTCCATCAAGAACACTTCTTCCTTGAATAAGAGAGTTTATGCCGATCACGTGGACTGTGTTATGGTATTCTATATCACTTCCTGTACTCGGTTCAAGAGATCGTATAGCTTTTTATTAGTTTTATATATACAACAGCTGACTTGTACATTCCAAACGGATATCTATACGTCAGCTTCAATCATTTTATACATCAGTTTGACGTCTATGGTGCCTATCAGACGAGAAATGAAACAGTAGCATCAGTATGTAGACCCCCGTCCCCAAGACAATCTAATTGATATGTTGTTTTGAAACCGAGAATTTTGATAGATAACTCATTATATTTGGTCATGTACAAAACTTCATGGAGAGGCATCTTTTAAAAGCAGCTTCTATAGCTTTTCAAGCACAAGTATATATGTAGTCTATCTATCTATCTATCTATCTATCTATCTATCTATCTATCTATCTATCTATCTATCTATCTATCTATCTATCTATCTATCTATCTATCTATCTATCTATCTATCTATATGCATTTAAATATATGTCTGTGTGTGAGTGTGAATATTTGTATATGCGCAAGCATTTATGTAATTACACACGCGCACAAACACGCACACACATATACACATAATTATTTGTATGTATTTATATGTATCTCCTCGCCTTTATGGAAAAACACACCTCTATTTTCATAACCTACACCCTCGCCTTTATGAAGGAACGTGTCATATATCTCCATATATATTATTCGTGCTTCGACTTTCCAATAACTGTCAGCGTTGCCACATATATAACATCCGGGCTATCCCTATTCTAAGCATATCCTAATCCGTAAACACGATGCAATTAATAATTGAAAACATAACCTTTTAGCTGCGCACCAGGAAGATATTTGTCATAATCGATGGCTCATACTAGCTGAAAGCTATAAATCAACCACGATGTTACCTTCAGCAATACTAACAGCAACAACATCTACTACTACTACTACTACTACTACTAGTGATAATAATAATATTAATAACAATGATGATGATAATAATAATAATAATAATAATAATAATAATAATAATAATAATAATAATAATAATAATAAAATGAGTAATCGTACTTCTTTATTGTTACCACGAACACCCAATAAACACAGAATATAATGTATAGAAAGATGATACAAATTATGTGTATATAAACGTATGAGTGAAGGGTCAGTGATCTTACCCAATAAATATATTCAGGGATTTTATTGCTTGGACACATTCAGATATGCGAAAATATTTGAGTTACAAAGGTGCAACAAAAACAAGTGGGTATACCTTAGTTCTGAGCAGATTAGATTAATTGCTCGCAGCTTTGGTCTCGAAACTCATCTGCTTCCAAAGAAGAAATTGAAGGGTTACAAAGAACATTCACTGGTAAAATAACTTCGAGCCTTAATTACTGGGAACGTCTATCAGCTATGTGTCTCTAGAACGCCAAAAAAGTGATAAACCATCCCATACGTATAATTCTGGTGGAGTATGTTCCACACTTCGTCATTAGGGAGAATTTTAATTCGCAAACTGGACAGTGTCAACTTCCAGATATACCTCCTTCGAAATTACGAGAAAAAATACTTTATTGTACCACTCATATAATTAGAGGCCCTCAGTTGTTCAACAGCCTAACCTAATGAAATCAGAAATAAAAAGGGGACCTCTACCGAAACATTAAAAAACCGTTCAAGGAAACACCCAAGGACGGTCAGCTCCTACAAACTCAATCATAGATCAACTTTTTTTTTTTTCATAAAGCGATGACAAAAGTGAAAGGAAATTAATTCTGTGCTCCTTCATGGTAGCAGTCCTACGACTGAAACCAACAAAAGCATAAAAAAACACATGAAATTATATAAAAACAGCTTAGCTGTGTGATTGAAAAATCGCTTTGCGACCAGGTGGTTTTAGATTCCCCTGAGCGGCGATTTGGACCAGTGTCTTCTAATAGTATCCTGAATTTGGTCAACGTCAACTGTGTGTAATCCTGTCGTTTTTATATATGGATGTGTGTCTTTGAGTAACCTCTTGACAAGCAGTGTTAGTTGGTTTATATCACCGTAACTTAGCTGTTCTACAAAAAGAGCAATAGAATATGTACTTGAGTAAAATCCTTCAATGCGGTGCCCAGCATGGCTGTAGTTGAATGAGTGAAACAGTAAAATGTAAATGATAAACTAATTTCAGATCATCGGAGGCAACGGCTCCTTGTTTTCAAGTATTTCTTCGTACACTCATGAGAAAAGATCAGTGAAAAAATATCGGTTATATGGTCTTGATTTGGGTGGATACTGATTTGCCAGGAAATAGCCCACATGTGGTAGTCAAGAAGACATCCTCCACAGCAATCTGAAATATGATATGCTGGAACGGATGACGGCTATCGTTAGCGCAGGCATAGCTTGGGCAGTGCCATCCTTGTCAGTCCGTCTGGCATTGCCCTCTTTAGCCGTTAATATCATAGGTTCTTTCTACCATTGTAGACTTTAGTAATTTTCCGAATTATGCTCTTTCTAGATCCATCCGGGGAAAATGAAACGGGCCCTCCCCGCGAAGATTTCAGCTGGGTCAGTTTTGTTCCGAAGCTTCTGTCGTTGATCATGGCGTGTGAAGACCAGTGTTTGAGGAGAAGCTATATAGTTATTGCTCAGTGAATGGCATTAACTTTACACAACACTTGAGCCTATACCTGTCTGTCTGTTTGTGTTTATCTATCTATCTATCTATCTCTATCTATCTGCATCTTGTCTGTTTGTCTATAGCCTGTATGTCTGCAGTCTCTCTCTCTCATATATATATATATATATATATATTTCAACAATTGAGGGTAAAATTAATTAATTAATCAATTTCACCAAGTATTCAGTATGCAAAGGGACCATTTAAGGCGAATTCAAATTATTACATTATATAAAAGGGCTTAGTAAAATAAATTACTTTGCCGCATACTGAACTCATTAGAAATAGCAGCTAAAAAACTTTTTTAAAACTATTTCTAATACTTAACGAAAATCTCTCTCATATATATAATCCAGACATTAAAAAATCAAATGCATTTGATTTTTTAATGTCTCTACCCCATACTTTCGTGAGTTGAATTGAGCAAACACTATATGAGAGAGGTTTTCTTTAAGTATTAGAAATAGTTTTAAAAAAGTTTTTGGCTGCTATTTCTAATGAGTTCAGTATGCGGCAAAGTAATTTATTTTACTAAGCCCTTTTATATAATGTAAATTATATATATATATTATATATTATATATATATATATATATATATATATATATATATCGTGGTGTGTGTGTGTGTGGTGCGTGTGTGTACCTATATACTTACATACAATAGATACAATTGAAAAAGATAGACAAGAAACAGGTAAAGGGAATTCAGGCGAATTCGGTTTGATGAAAACATGAAGTTTCAATCCATCTCCATTTTCAAGTATTCCAAAGAAACATACTCAATCTGGTCGATCTCGAAATATCCCATGAGTAATTCCGGTGACGGAATAATGCTCAAGGGTCCAGCGTCCTCGTGGTGATTATTAAACGTCAGTTTTAATCTTTGCAGATGGTTTTGACTTGTTCTTGCTATATTAACAGACCTGGATTCCTTCTCATCATATATGCATTTTATCAGTCCTTAGGCTTCCAAATACTCCGACTCACCCATCCTTTAGTAGTTTACAATTCTGATCACACTATACGCTATATGTTACCACAACAAAAAGACATTTTTTTTACATGTTTAGCAAAACAAAATAATCGTATGACCCATGCTGTTTATTTTCAATCTCATATTTGTGCCCAATAAATATCTGTATAATGAGTATAAAGTGTAGAGATCTTGAGTAGAGAATATAATATTTTAAGTATATGATATACCCCGGTTACACGGTTTCTGATCTATTCTGAAAACATTTCTTTTACGTTACACATATAATGGTTTCATGGTGAAGTGTATGATTGACACTACGTTTTACTCTGATATACTCGTGACATAGATAAATCGACAGATTATATTGGAAAGTAAACCAGTATTTTCTGACTTATTTCAGGCGACTACTGTAGCCCAACGGGTAAACTGTCAGCTACTTTGATTCTGTAAAATGGTGTTGGCTATCGGTGGTAGCTTGTTTACTGAAATTACCTTTACCTGTTCATTTAGATTAAACTGACAACACATGAACATATCAACTTCTCTAGCCTTTGTTTCAAACCAGTGACATTTCGAGTCAGCAACAAAAATCAATATTTATAGTTTCATATGAGAATATTATTATAGAGAAAGATGCAATCAGCTTCCAGAAGCTGTAAACGCAAACATAGCTCAATTCAAAATTAGAGCGATTTCATTTCACTTTTCACGTTTATTCTCTGGAGAACTGCATGAATCTATCAAATTCCTATTCACCTCTAACCTACATCATGTAATTAGGTACACCTGGGTGTTATAAATCACTGCAGCTTCATGGCACTGCACTGTTATACAGGTAGATACGCTGCAGCGTGTAGTGATAGGGCTGTTATGTAAATAAGTAAACAAGTGTTTCTTTGCGTCTTGGCAACAGAAAAGAAAGTGATTTCACTTTTATGACTAATCCACGGAGCGTTTATTTAGTAATTGGTTGTTATTCTCAATTACCTCATGTATAATATAAATGTTGTATGTTTGTTATAATATAAAATAAATAACTAGCAAGCTCGCTGTACTTCGTTGGGAAACATTTACAGAATTAATCTAATTTATTTCTTGCAAGATGTTGCATGAACGCCGTTAATGATAACTAATTAAAAATTTTTATTCATTAATGCTCTCAACTATATAATAGCTTTAACTTTCAGCCTTAGACATTTCGAAAACATGCAAACTTAATACATAAAATATATACTCAATCATCTGTCCCCCCATTACCTGAAATTACTGACGTATTAAAATTCGAAACCAATATTACAACTCATATCTTAATACAGCTCTTTGTGACATTTACATCAGGTTTTTCGCCAATTGATGATCAAGTTAAAATCAGTCCGCTTCAAAACTTCATTTGCTGTTGGTCTGCAGGAAATATTTATTATATTGGTCTGCAAGAATTATTTGCATTAATTTCAATAGCTACTCCAAAAAGCTACTTCAATAGCAACTCCAACATATCGACTGTGTACATTCGTGTAGGTACAACTTATATAATTTGATAGAAATTTATACAGGGCCAAAACGTTACAAACTGACCGACGTACAATAAAGACAATGTAATGTAGTGGGCAGAGAAAACAACAGGACATTTCGCTTAGTATAATGAGAAAATTTAGAATTTGTAATGTTTGAATCGATGTGGTGAAAAGGGAATGCTATACAAAATCTACAAATTTGGGGAAATAACCGACTGAACACAATAACACACGATATCTGTTATTGTATTCTACTATTCAAAGTCTTGTACATGATTTAATATGATCGACTTATTATTTACAAACCTCAGTAACTTAACTTTTCTGCTGTTCGTTTGGGCAGCTGCATTTTATGGAAAATCACGAAATTCTAGTTCTCTGACCGGAAAACACTGACATATTTCCTTTTGCATTCAATAGCCAAACGGTTGAGTCTGATCGTATAAAATATTCATATCTTCTATTCAACATTACAATAAATCAATTTCAGAGACATTAATACATAAGAATACTTCATATATTTGGAAGAATTAAATAAGATTCCGCGACATTCAGGGAACTTACATTGGGGTTTAATGATATGTATGTATATATTGTAGGTCATATATTTCCACGTATTACATATGAAATAATTATATGTATGTATATATTTATACGCATATATATATATATATATATATATATATTATATATATATATATATATGTATGTGTGTGTGTGTGTATAGACGCACACGTACACACACATGCACACATACACACTTTACGAGATAAGAGCAGTGAAGTGAGGGAATAGCTGTGTATCGAATTAGTTGATAACGGTTTCGTAATCTGTTAATTACATAGGCGACAGTACACTATCTGTTACATATAGAAATGAATATAGATCTGAATATATATATATATATATATATATATATATTAAAACTTATTAGAAGATCGGAAATCCACCTGACGAATGTCATTTGAAGACATGAAACAATTGTAGTGGCGGTTTACTTACTTTATATTAAAATTTTTTATGTATTGATTAAGTCTTTCCTTGTTTGATTTGCAAAATAGTGGTTTTGTCTCGAATTAATATTATATAATATTTTACTATAAAATTGGATTTAATCCTAAATCTGATTTTTTCCCTGTAAATTTGGATTTATTCCCTAATATTTATTATTATTATTATATATATATAATATATATATATATATATATATATATATATATATATATATATATATATGAGAGGTATTAGTATCCAGAAGAACCAAGGTGGCACCCCTCATAATATCTTGACCACCAACTAACATTCTTTTCTTTTTCTTTCACTCCCTTACACTTTATCATTTTCTCATCTTGTTTTCATTTTCTCTTTCTCGTTCTTTGCTTCTCCTTTTCTCACCTTTTCCTTTGACCTCTCTCTTCATTTTAACATGCATATCTCTTCTCCCTTCTATATCCACGTATTTCTACCACCATATTCTCAAATTTTCATTCACACCACAAGACCCCCTTGAATGAACGACACATGGAAGCTAAGTCTCCACATTTTCCATTTCTGATGACGAAATATGAACTCCTATTGGAATTTACATACCACGGACAGGAAGCATTTCTACCACTTCTACACACCACTTTCCTTTTATTTCTACATTTATTCTCCTATTTCCCTTTATACTCCTTATTTCCTACTTTGCCCAAAATAACTCCTCATATCGAACTCTAATATTTCCCTCTATTTAGGCATCTCACATCGTCTTCATGTAAGTTTATTTTTTAACAATAGCCAGAAACTACAATATAATACTACAATATAAAGACAGATATAATATCCGAGAAACAAATATAAGACTAGCTTTCTCTCTCTATATGTCCTGAAAATTCCACGCAGCCTTTGTTGTCTCATATTATTTAACAAACACACGCACACACAGACACACACAAACACACACACACACACACACACACACACACACACATGTATATATATATATGTGCGCGTGTGTGTATATATACATATAACCATAAATATATATCACATAATATATTCACGTGCCTATATATACTATATATGTATGAATATTTCTCTCTCTCTCAGTATATATATATATATATATATATATATATATATATATATATATATATTATAATATATATATATATATATATATATATATTATATATATATATGTATATAAATATTTGAGTAGTTGAATGAATTATCTTATTAGGATAATGCGAAAGATAACCAATACCTGGGTAGCAAATTCACATCAGAAAGAACACGGTTGAAGCTACGTCTCTATGGCATAGACTACGTGTCTTCGTGCGGAAATTTGTATGTTTATTTTAAAATTATAAATATATGAAAGAATGGAGTTGAACGACTAGTTAACAAATATATGTCGAGAATAAAGGATATTTGTTAACTAGTCGTTCAACTCCATTCTTTCATATACTTATATATGTATATATATATATATATATATATATATATATATTATATATATATATATATATATATATATAATATATATAATATATATTATCATATGTAGGAATATATATGCATACACACACAACAGCCACCCAATCCCCCCCTGTCTATAGTTATGTGTGTGTGTATACATATACATTAACACGCATCTTCGGGTGCATGATATGCACGTAGGAGTTAGTGCTTGTGTGCGTTTTCATTGAAGAGGCCAGTGCTGCAACACACCTGGACATTTTACAGCATTTTCTCATGCTTTAGTTGAATACTTGAGCAGCGGAGAACCGTTTTTTTTAAATTCCACTTGAAATATCCCCCAAAAAACCAAAATCATAATATAACCCATATATACATTGTAGTTTCCGTCGCGAAAGGAGATAATGGAATTTTTCATCTGATCCAGGATATCTACACTTGGTAACCCGTTCTAAAATCCACTCTGGACTGGTATCAAAAGCATTTTCCAGGTCTATAAAGAACAAGCACAGATCCTTATGTTCAAGTGATTTCTCCTGAATATGCCTTATCGATTGTTTTACATACAACACAAAAAGACAATTCTGAATCCAGGATATAGTCTATGGATAGATTCTGTTTGAAATGATGCGGGCAAAGAATTTTTAGCATCTGAAAGCTGTGTGATTCCACAATAAAGTACTCATATTGATTATTCTGCTTTTATTTTGATATAGAAAGATCATTATTTCGTTAAGAAGGGGGCGGTACCACAATTGCACATAAATCAGAGAAATTTAGTATCGCTTATTAATAATATGCAACCATTAAATTGGTTAATCTCCAAGAGAATTCCCCCTTGATCAACAATTAGATATCTATGTAATGGTATTATTAACCTCATTAATACGTAGTTGCATATCCGCATCTCAGATAAAGCTGCGTGTGTGATTGGGTTTGTTTCTTTGCCATCAACAAACAGTCAACGAGTTAACTATCCATCGAAATGTTCAGCTCATCTTCTAAAGATACTGTTTCAATAAGTATCTCTGAAAACTCTATGCAGGGCTTTCAGATTTCATAAAGATCATCCGATTGTAATAGGTCCCCCCGACTCTTGCCTGTCGTTTCGTTTTGCCACTAGTATCTTGTCATTTTGATTGGCCGGAGTAGTGTTCACGGAGAAACAATAATAAACAATTTTTGAAGAGGAAGGTTCCTTGGCAGCGATTCTTAAGTTGAGACATGTATGCAGGATGTCCAGTATACCTGTAATAACTGCACAGTTTTTATTAACCAATGCTAAATGTTATTTTTTTGACAGAAAGTTTGAATGTCGGCAGAGTATTAATTGAGAGTACCATGTAAGTTTATTTTTTAACACACTTCTAAGTCGCCCTCTTCAGCATTCTGATATTATTTTAAATAAAATTGTAGAGCTTCTACCCAAACTGCACCTCGTTAGTTAACAAAGAGTTCATTGCTGTTGTCTTATTTCTTTTGTGAAATTTTGTTCAGAGGATGCAAGGAAAACCGAAATTAGTGCGTATCATACAGTGATGCATTCAACATATAGCATTTTCACATGACATGATGTTAACTGAATTTTTATCATGGTCGAAAACTCTAAGGCAATCAGTTCTGTGTTCACGATGTGACCTGTGTTGGCATCGTGATATTTATAATTAATTTCTTACTGAGATATAGTGTTAGCGATAGTTAGATGAAACTCATCACAAAGTTACAGAAGTAACTACACATTTGATTTCGTCGTTCAAAAAGATGCTTACTTGGACGAAGCAACATATCCTGAGCCAAGTTTAGATTATCCTCAAAACTTTCTGCACAAAACGGCGATCTCTCACCCGCCGAGCTACAAACATCCAAGTGCTTACTTGGACGAAGCAAGATATCCTGAGACAGTGAAATTCTTTCAAAAGTAAAATGTAACCATTGCATGGTATCCCGCAGAGCAGTATCAAGATCAAATAAAAGCGTTTTCTTCTCTTCATCAGAGTCGTTCATTGTAAGACCATATGCTTTGGGAAAATTAACTTCTGTATTTAAATCTTGATGTAATTATATAAATATTTGCAGTCTAAAATCTATTAGCAACTTGTTGTCTAACTTGAGTAATGCCATACTTAATGTTCCCAATCCTGTGGAATG
Source organism: Octopus sinensis (assembly GCF_006345805.1). NCBI lineage: Eukaryota > Metazoa > Mollusca > Cephalopoda > Octopoda > Octopodidae > Octopus > Octopus sinensis. The sequence continues at coordinate 82,609,342 of NC_043005.1, read as the reverse complement.
TCAAATCACAGCCAAACTCATATCAACAGCTGTTTACCAACGCCTGGTTTCTCTATATTCAGCTATGTTTATATTACAGGACGGCATAATTCTGGACATTACCACACACATTTCTTCTAGACAGTTTTCATTACGCATTATTAAATCTCAGAACGAGATGTAAACAGTGATCGCTCGACAATGTAAAGTATAATAGCCATCTCAATATGGCTAACCACAAAGGGTGGGTCTTACTGTAGCTTTTTATCCCCAGGAGATCATCGTCTCCAGCTGGCTTTAGGCACACTATCTGTGCCCTTATAGTATTTGCATAGGAAGGCCATCCCTTTCTCGTAAGCCTAAGTGATATGCACCGGACCGCAGTTTCGAGGTTATTGCCTTTTATCAACGGGCGGTAATCACTGTATCATGATGAAAGAGAAAGCCTCTTTGCAAATATAAGAGTTTTTCTAGTCACTTATGCCACTGATTTCGAAAAACTGTCTGTAAACATTATTAAATCTCAGAACAAGATGTAAACAGTAATCGCTCGACAATGTAAAGTATAAAAGCCATCTCAATATGGCTAATCACAAAGGGGGTGTTACTGTAGCTTTTTAGCCCCAGGAGATCATCGTCTCCAGCTAGTAACACCCCACTTTGTGGTTAGCTATATTGAGATGGCTTTTATAGTTTTCATTACATTATCCTGAACTTTCCGCACAAAACGGCGATCCTTCGCCCGCCGAGCTACAAACATCCAACACTACGCTTTTCTTGTTCTACTTGCCTAAGCTTGTTTAATAACATGAAGCCTATAAGAATATGATTATCTGGCCGAAACTTTGAAGTCTTTGTCTATATATTAGTCATGTTAAAGGATAATAAGTTTGTATTCCACCAAATGTAATGAATAATCCTTCAGTTTAACGTCAAAGTGGTTTTATTATAACATAAAAGCAAACATTATTGTGTATGTATGTGTGTGTGTTTGTATAGCGATGTGTATATATAAGTCAATGATATAACGGTAACTGAAGGAAAATCTTATTAACAACTGCTGAATCTCCACTCAAATATTTGTTGCTCCTTAAATAACCTTACTCTGTTGCTTCATACATTAACGAACAAGATCGCATGTAATTCTCAATCAACACTAAGTATTTCAGTTTTTAAATGTTTATTTATCCGTTTAGAAACAGTCTGGGAATTGCTGTGTAGCCACACTTATTATGTTTTATTTTTTTATTTCTCTACAATGAAGCGTTATAATATTTTTTCTTTAGAAAAAAAAAAGAGATAACAGAAAATAGGAAGTAAACGCTTACACAAAATTGATAATCTTAAATAGTTGAAAAGACTTTTGTTTTAACATGTGTTAAAATTATAATTGTTTATTTAGCCATCAGCGTTTTTATATCACTTTTACTAAACATACACACACATGCAAACGCAAACCACACGTGTACATGTATATACATGGTGGCCCAAAAGTAGGTTTACATTTATTCAACTATCTCTTTCCCTTCATACATTAACAGCTAAGATCTTAATTATAAAAACTGATAAACATGTATCTGTAAAGGTATTTGACAAATTTGCACCTGCAAATTGAAATACAAAAGGTGTGGAATTTTAAAGTGAGAACTGTCCCTGTAATTGTAGATGCTCTAGGTATGATATAAAAAAGAGATGTCAGAAACTGCTAGATAACAACTCAGGAGAACCACGTTTCAGAGAAACCCAAAAGATTGTGCTGACAAGTACTGCCCATATCCTTAGAAAAACCCTTTCATTTTAAACGTCTGTGTTGTATTACGTGAAAATATTTCACTTCCAATTCCGAAGCTTTCAGTCATGTTGTAACATCTCTTAATCTGCGCTCGTTCTGGCAAGTGATTGTAACAAGCATGCAAAATAAATGTAAACAATTGTAATAAAAATAATAAAAAATAATAACAACAACAATAACAGCAATGATAATAATAATAATAATAATAATAATAATAATAATAATAATAATAATAATAATAATAATACCCTTATCAGACGGGTAGTCATGATGGGTATACTGGGGTTCGTATATTTTACCCCAGTGTCACTTTGATGGCATGCACTGCTCTCTCACTCAATAATAATAATAATTTCTTTTTAAAATTTCTTTTTTATTTCTTAATAATAATAATAATAATAATATAATAATAATAATAATAATAATAACAACAACAACAACAACAATAGTTGTATATATATATGTGTGTGTGTGTGTATGTGTGTGCAAACTTATTTATCTTGTGTTTATATAATTATTTTTGGAGGATGGCATCACAACCGAGTGCGTGGTTGGGGAAATACAAAAACACACAGATAGAGTTTGAAAGGCAGGGAAAATGTGTTAAGAGAGAGTGAGAATACGAAAAGCAAATTCAGAGAGATAACGACGTAGGAGTCAACATTTAATTTAATCCACACACACATCAGTTACTGTTACAACTCTAATAATCGAAAATCTATTGTACACTTGGCAGATAACAAGGCAGGAATTAATAGAAATGGGAAATAATGGACTGGTGTCTTTTGATTAATGTTACATTTAGAAGAAGCATAATGTTAAATGCAGCTTTCTGGCACCAGGCCCTGCGTTTATTTGTATTAATTTCTCGAGTTAAGTTACATGTGTAAAGCTGGCAGTCATTTGTACTTTACACATCAGCTTAAATGGTGAGAAAATTGTATTTGTGTAAATTTAATTTCATCATGCTGCGAAATAATTTGAAAATAACAGGTAATGGAAATTATTTCTAGATTCGACACACATACATTACATCAAAGATTTTTAACATTCATTAATGCAAAAGATTCTTGCTTCACGCGATGCAATTTCTTCGCAACACAATAGCTTTACAATGAATTTAAAGCCAACTTGTATAATGTACTTAAAATTCAAATTACAACCAATGTATTTCATGACACAACACAAACCAATTGGATAATTGTTGTGAGTGCCGATGACTAAAAAGTCGTTCGAACATGGCATAATTTGGTTTCGATTAAAATTCAATTCTATGCCATTACAATTGCTAAAAATGACTCTGCACAGTTATTAACAATAGTGTAATTAAGGTACAGAACAATTGATAAAGAAAATGGTTTGCAGTATTTGTTTAGACTCATTACATTTTGAGTGTAAATCCCACCTAAGTCAAGTTCGTCTTGACCCTCCTGGGTCGATAAAAATGAGTGCCAATCTAGGAGTGTAAATCCATGTAATCAACCTACGCGCTACCCCAAATTTCAGTCCCTCTCTGTATATTAGAAACCATTATTATTATTGGCAGAGTCGTTATGGCACTAGACAAAATGCTTACAGGCATTTCTTCCGGTGCTTTATCTTCACTCTGAGTTCAATTCCTACAGATTGACATTTCAGATTCGATAAAATATATACAAATGGGGCCATGGGGTCAGTATAATTGACTAACCCCTTCCGCCTACAATTGCTGGCTTTGTGTCAAAATTAGAATTTAAAAAATTATATTTATTTTTGTTAGCAGAATCGTTAAGGCATCGGAAGACGTATTAAGCGCCATTTGTTCTGATTCTTCAAATTCTGGGTTTAAATTCTGCCCAACTCAAATTTACATTTCACCTTATTGAGGCCGATCGATTAAATGTCCAGTACTTGATCGATGTTGTCCACTACTAATTTGGCCAAAAGTGTGACTTGAATTTTGTTCAATTATAAACGACATTTGTTCTTGATCTTTGTGTTCTGAGTTCAGATCCTGATGAGGTCAACAGTATCTTTCGGGTCTCCAGACTCCAATAAAAATAAAATACCAATCAGTTATTGTATTCGGTTGCATCGAATAACTAGTCCTCCTCAAATCTGCGTGACTTGTGCTAAATTGTTATTATTTCTGTTGATGTTGCTGTTGTTCTTAACATTACAGCCATTTTGTATTTAATCATGCCACAATCAACATAATATAAAAAGGTCCATATTAGAGTCGATCCAATCGAGTATATATCATACATATATAAATTATAAACCTATTCCAATTCATGAAACCAACGTTAGTTTTAATATTTAGTCTATGTTAAGGTGGCGAGGTGGCAGAATCGTTAACGCGCTGGGCAAGGTGCTTAGCATTTCGTCCGACTTTACGTTTTGAGGTCAGATTCCTTCGAAGTCGAATTTGCATTTCATCCTTTCGGGGTCAATAAAATAAGTACCAGCTGAAAGCTGGGGGTCGATCTAATTGACTTAGTCGCTTCCGCGAAACTGCTGGCTTTCCGCCAAAATTTCAAACCAATATTTAGTTGTATATATGACTAGAACAACAATCACAAACCAGTATAAGTGTTGTCTTTACTAAAGATAATACTGCATCACAGGTAAAACTTTTAGAAATGATTTAATTCAATCAGCAGGTTGAAAACGAGGAAATAATACACAGATGGATTATAACTCGAAATTGAACTATCCAATAAGAATCGATATTTTAACTAAATTGAAGATATTCAAATAAGATTCTCTTCGCTTGGCGATTATCAATTTGTTTCTTATTCCAACAAAGTATGTATCAGTTACAATATATTTATGGATTTGAGAGGTATTCATGCATATATATATACATACACAGTCGCACGCACACAAATATGTGCATGCATGTATCTATATATATATACATGTATGTATATATATATACTCATATATATATATATTTGCATATGCGTTTTTAATATATATATATATATATGAATGTATATAGGTCTATAATTTTATATATGTATATGTATGTATGTATATATATATATATATATGTGTGTGTGTGTGTGTGTGTGTGTGTGCATTGACCTATGCACACGCATAGATATATATATCAACTTATATAGGTATCTAACATCAATAATGTTTATACGAATGTGTGTTTGTAGATTTGGGATTCATGTCTTGTATATTCACTTTGGTTTACGCATATTTGCCATAAGATATTTGCCAGTATTTATATTATATTTTGTCAATATCCGTTCCTGCTATTTGACGTTGCTGAGAATTATGTTTAAAGATGATAAAGGATTCGTAGTGGACGTCTCGATATTATTTTTGATGATTTATATTGCTCCTTATACATCGATTATTTACTTAAACTGATTATATTTCATGTTGTAGAATTATCGATAGAGGAATTCGCCATCATGGAATATTTTTAATCCCGAAATTGTAGCGTCAGTCGCAAATCAAATATAATCTGTACATATGAATAAATATATTACGTGTTATTGGATTTTCTGCATTAAATTTATGAAGACTAAATGCTTATGGGAAATAAGATGTGAGTAGGAGCAGAGGCTGAAAAAACACACATACTCAGTCAATGTTTTATCATATAAGTGTTATTACAGGCAGTAATGACTTCTCTCTTTATGTTTCTTTGTAGTACATGGCCTGACTTTCCAATTTAATTACGTATAATACCTGAGATTTAAGAATAATCACAACTCATCACAAAGGATGACATATTACATGAGAACAGATGACTTCAAGGGAGATAATTGATATATCTAACATCCGGGTGTCTTTCGGACGTTTTTTAAACCTTAAAAAATCGTGTGCCATAAAGGAAATAATTTAGCAGTCCTTGTTTTAAATTACGCTGTTCCAGGCCTTCGTTAATAAGCAAATGTACTTTAGTTATATATGTGAGAAGATTTGGTAGGCGGAAAGTGAAAGAAATCTGTCGTATATATGAATATATATAATATATATATATATATATATATATATATATATATATATATATATATATATATATATATATATATATATATATATGTATGTATGTATGTATGTATGTATGTATGTATGTATGTTGTATGTATGTATGTATGTATGTATGTATGTATGAATATATATATATTTATTCAGAGGAATATGGTACTTAATACTTAAGTTGAGACACTACAATTAAGTACGGTATTATGCATACAATTTCAAAATAAGGTGATTAAAATCAAAATAAGCAACAAAGATATCCAGAGGTAATGCAGTACGATCGTTTCAAGCGACTCTATTTAATTGAATAAAGCAATTATTTCATTACAACAATTTAAAATAAAGAGCAATCTTCAGCTGCACAAAGGCAAAGAATTTAATTAAATTAGGACATTTTAGTATAATTTTGCCTAAAATCTCCAAAAGGATGAGGAGATAGACAACTATAACGTTATTGGTAAAGCATGTTCCTGCCACTTTTCGAATCCAGCTTGGAAGTCGTGTTCCGTCAGCAAGTCGAGGTTCTCCTGCAATTCGCTCTGGATCTTGCCAACTGTGTTAAAACCGCGACCTTTGAGCTGCATTTTCTTGGAGAAGAGCTTAATGTCCGCAGGTGAAAGCGATACCACGTGGCTTTTGGCAAAAAACCCACAAGTGAGGAGAGATCAGTAACAGGGTGCATTGTTGTGAAGAATCCAAGTCTTCGCGCCCTACACACATCCGATCGATTTCGCTGTATGCCCCCTCCTCAAACGCCTCAATACGTCGCAGTAGATATTCTCGATCGACTGTCCTTCTCTTGGGGACGAATTCTCGATGCACAAAACCGCGGATGTTTAAACAAAGAAAAAACGATGAGCATGATCCTCTTAACTGAGCTGCTGCGTGGGCTCTTCCATTCTGACAACTGCTGCTTCGTCTCAGGGTTGTACCCGTAGACCCAGCGATGTTCTTTCTCCTCAGTGGTCAGCAGCCGAGGCACAAACTTGTCTGAGACACGCCGTATGTTCCATTCAGACGTTAAGTTTGCCTGCACTGACCCATATGACAAACTAGCAACATGGCAATATCATTGATTGTACGCCGACGTTCCTTATGCAAGCGTTAATGAATTTTCTCCGCATCTCCGGGGGAAACGCTCCTGGAAGGTCTTCCAGATCACTCATCGTCTTCTGGAGACGTTCTTCCCCTTTTGAAGCGTCCGTGTCACTCAAAACAGTGCGTACGTCCCATTGCCTTGTGGCCGTAAGCTTGCCGAAGCATGCTCAATGTCAATGTAGCAGGCTTCCCATGTTTAATGTAAAATTTCACGTTGGCTCTTTGTTCTAACTTCCTGCTCATGCTCACAAAAACACAAATTCCACAACTTGCTAAGCAAACACAGTGATGTCACTGGGAACACTGCCTCATGAATGTCACTTACTAGCTCTCACTGCGCACGCAACCGTGTACTGCCATCTTATGGTGGCTACAGCACTAGTCCGGGATCCCTTTGAGACCACCTCGTATTTGAACTCAGGATGTAAAAAAGACAGAAAAGTACGGCTAAGCATTTGTTCGGACGCTCTCTAACAAATTTGCCTTCTTGCTACCTTAGTCAAATAA
>NC_043005.1:82591979-82596979 GCF_006345805.1 Octopus sinensis | reverse complement strand
CCCTTTGTGGCCACCTCATTTGTCATCCCATCTTCTAAAAGATGGCAACAGAAGAGTGGCAAAATGAAAAGAACTAAGCAGGTGGAAATAGTGCATACTAAGTTACAACTCTCCTCGATTACGTTTGTTTCAAACCATACAGATCTGCAACGGCACTGAATACTCTACTCACCTCAGAAGTGATGGCCGTAAAGTAAGAAATGCCATTCACAGTGCAGAAGCACAGGGAGACAGAAATCATCTGTGGAGATGGAACAATCTCCATATATATATATATATATATATATAGGCATGGAGAAGTGTTGGGATTGGTGATTTGCGGTGCTGTTCATTGGGGGTTAATTTGTGATAGTTCCCTTGGTGTAGTCGGTGCTAGGAAAAGTTGACACTACGAAGGCATATCCGTGTTGTTGGCGGCCAGTGGCATGAAATTTACCAGAATGGTGTACCTCTGTTGGCAGTAATACGATACTCCATATTTCTTGTTGATAGGATCTGTGGGGTGGTAGAGGATATAGAGTTTTTCTCGGAGACACGCGTGAATTAGGGTCGCCGGGTGAATGCGGTCGCGTCCTGTTGATAATAGTCCACTTGATGGTGTGTGATCAGTCTTGGAGGTCAGAAATCTCCAGAGAAAATGCGACAGGGAAGTCGAGTCCTCTCTGTCCCTGGATCTAAACTATTGCAAATGCTGTGAATTATTTCCCTTGAAGTCATTGGCTGTAGAGCCTAGTAATGCCATCGGATGGTGTAAGGGTGGCATTGTATACTACAGCCCTTGCGCGGCAGGATCCTCTTAGAAGGCAGGTGGTAGGATTTCGAAACCTGCAGGTCGGAGTAGGGGGTGGTGTAGGTGCGTTTCTACGTCTGTTAGTTTGTGAGATGTTAGATACGATGTTGTCTATGCAGGATGTTGTCTCCCCCTCTCTCCCTCTCTATGTATATTTCATAAGTGGTAGTGTGAGGATTATAAATAATATGGCTGCCTAATTCCCGATTTTACAACCTAAAGGCAGAAATATATACGTCACTGATGATCATTAAGATGCGTTAAGCTTTAGAATACATATATATATATGAATATATAGAATACATATATATATATATACATATATATATATACATAATATATATATATATATATATATATATATATATATATATATATATATATATATATACATATATATATATAGTCATATATATATATACATGTATATATATGGATGTATATGTATACATGCATATGTATAGCTGTATATGTATACATGTATATGTAAACATGTATGTCTAGATGTATATATAGATGTACATGTAATATGTACACATATATACATGCATACATATATACACCCATACACACATATACACACCGATAAACACACACAGACACACACACACACGCACGCACACACACACACACACACAGTTGCAGGTGTGAGGTGTGGCTGTGTGGTAAAAAACTTGGTTCCAAAGCACATGGTCCTCAGTTCAGTCCCACTGTGTGGTAACTTGGCATGTGTTTTCTGCTATAGCCTCAGACCAACCAAAGCCTTGTCAGTGGATTTTGTAGACAGAAACTGAAAGAAATCAATTGTATGTATATGTATGTATATATGTAAGTCTATGTGTGTGTCTTTGTGTTTCTCCCTCATCACTGCTTCACAACTGGTGTTTGTTTATTTACAACCCCATAACTTACTGGTTTCACAAGAAGAAACTGATACAATAAGTACCAAGCTTATCAAAATATAAAAACAGCACTACGCAGTGTCTCATATTTTTGTTTGCCCACTCAGTTGTATCTATCAATTTATATTTGTGTGTGTGTGTGTGTGTGTATACATACATACATACATATATATATGGATTTCGTTGACAGGAACTGGAACAAATCAATCGTATATATATGTAAGTATATATGTAAGTGTATGTGTTTTGGTATTGGGAACATGAATTGACAATGACCAGAGACTACTTGAATTTTGCACATACCATAACCTGTGCATCACTAACTCATTCTTTGCCAACAAGACATTCCACAAGGCATCTTGGAGACATCCAAGATCTCATCACTAGCATCAGCTGGATCTCATCATTACGACGAAGATCCTTTCAGAATTCTGTTCAACTGACCCTTAGTTACCACAGCGTGGATTGTGACACAAATCATTCACTAATAAGAAGCAGGGTGAGGATTCTGCCTAAAAAAGTCCATTACTCCAAGAAAATTGGCCGACCACGCATTAACACTGCCAAAACCTCGGACCCTACACCGCGACAATGTTTTGCTGTTTCTATCAAAGTTGCCCTCAGTAGCTGCCCAACCACCTCTGCTGAAAGTAGGTGGAATTATATCAGGGAAGCTTTGTATACCGCATCAATAGATACTTTCGGCATGAGAGAAAGGCAAAATCCAGATTTTGTTCAGTGCTGGGCTCTCAGAGCTGGAAACAGTTATCGAAGCAAAGCGTGGAGCTCTGATGGAATTCCAAAGTGATTCTTCTACAAAGTCACTCGAAGAACTCAGAAAGGCAAGAAATAAAACCCAACTGACTGCAAGACGCTGCACAAATAGGTATTGGCAGGAAATCTGTCAGAGTATCCAGTCAGCTGCTGACAGTGGGGACACCCATGGGATGTATGCCGGTTTGAAGAAGGCCCTCGATCCATCCGCAACCAAGTCAGCCCCTCTGAAATCAACTACTGGGGATCTCATCAAGGACCAAACCAAGCAAATGGATAGATGGGTGGAGTACTAGCAGGATCTGAACTCACAGGGGACCACGGTAGATGAGGCTGCAATCGAGGGTGTCAAGATCTTGCCAGTCATGTGTGAACTTGAAAGTCTACCATCTATAGCAGAGCTCACCAAGGCTATTGACTCCCTAGCAAGTAACAAGGCTCCGGGAAAAGACAGCATACCCTTAGAGATCATCAAAATCGGAAAAAACACCATCCTGCTTCGGCACCTTCATGAGCTTCTGTGTCAGTGCTGTGAAGAGGGTACAGTCCCTCAGGATATGCGGGATGCTAACATCATTACGCTTTACAAAAACAAAAGTGACCGTTGTGATTGTAACAATTACCGTGGAATATCTCTTCTAAGCACTGTTGGAAAGGCCTCTGCTCGCATTATCCTGTCCAGGCTGCAACTGCTTGCTTCTCGAATTTAGCCAGAATCGCAGTGTGGCTTTAGAAGAAGCAGATCAACTATTGACATGATATTCTCCATACGTCAACTTCGGGGGTAGTCCAGAGAGCAGAAAATGCCATTATATATTGCCTTCATTGATCTGACAAAGGCCTTTGACTTGGTAAGTAGAAAAGGCATCTTCATCCTGCTCCAAAAATCGGATGTCCACCAAAGCTGCTGAGGGTCATCAAATCTTTTCATGATGATATGCAAGGCACCATACAGCACAATGGTTCAACATCAGCCGCCTTCCAAATACAAAATGGGGTAAAGCAAGGTTGTGTCCTTGCTTCTACATTATTTGGCATCTTCTTCTCGCTGCTGCTGTCACATGCCTTTGAGATATCAAATGATGGAGTGTTTCTGCACAGTAGAAGTGATTGGAAACTGTTCAATCTCTCGCGTCTGCGTGCCAAGACCAAAATCAGAAGCGTCCTGATCAAGGAGATGCTATTTGCTGATGATGCCGCTCTGGTATCACACACAGAAGAAGCCCTACAAAGGCTCATCAACTGCTTTGAGCAAGCATGTGGCAACTTTGGCTTAGTTATCAGCCTCAGGAAGACCAACATCATGGGTCAGGCTACATCGGACATCCCAAACATACATATTGGAGACCACAGACTACAGTAGGTGAAGAAGTTTACCTATCTTGGCTCTTCCGTCATCTACAACCTCTCCCTTGATGCTGAGCTCAATATACGCATTGGCAAGGCAGCTGCTGTGATGGCCCAACTCTCCAAACGGGCATGGGACAACAATAAGCTGACCAAGACCACAAAAATGAAGATTTACCAGGCATGTGTACTTAGCACTCTACTGTATGGAGGTGAGACTTGGACGTCATACACACGCCAAGAGCGTCGCCTAAATATCTTTCACCTGCGCTGTCTTCGGAAACTCCTTCGCATCAAATGGCAGAATCATGTTCCCAACAAAGATGTTCTCAAGCAAGCAGGAATACCAAGCATGTTTGCACTCCTCACACAAAGGTGTATGAGATGGCTTGGACATGTTAGCCGTATGGAAGATGGCAGAATCCCCAAGGACATACTCAACGGAGAGCTTGATAGGGGCACTAGGTCTGTGGGAAGACCTTTCTTACGATACAAGGATGTTTGCAAAAGGGACATGAATGCCTGCAACATCAATATTACCAACTGGGAAGCAGTTGCCAGCAGTCGTGGAGATTGGCGACGTACCGTAAAAGAGGGAACACAAAGGAGTGACATAGAGAGAGAGAGGAGAAATGGAGAGACAAGAAAAGACGTCAACAAGAAACTATGACATTACAACCAGCCAGGCAAAGTCTTCGCTACATTTGCGGCACCTGCCAGAGGGAGTGTTTGTCCAGGATAGGACTACACAGCCACAGAAGGAGATGTATTAGGACATGAAATGTAAAAGCCGGACTAGATTATTTTATGCGCAACTCCATTTTCTCTCGAGACAAAAAGGATGCCAACAACAATATATATGGATTTCGTAGACAGGAACTGAAACAAATCAATCGTATATATATATGTATGTATGTATATACGCAAGTGTATGTGTGTGTCTTTGTCTCTGTGTTTTGCCCTCATCACTGCTTCACAACTGCTGTTCATTTATTTACATCCACATAACTTACTCGTTTCACAAGAACAAACTAATAGAATAAATACTAGGCTTATCAACATAAAAAGCACTAAGCTGTGTCTCATCTTTTTGTTTGCCCACTCAGTTGTATCTATCAGTTTATCTTTGTATGTGTGTGTGTATATTTCTATCTCTATCTATCTATCTATCTATCTATCTATCTATC
>NC_043005.1:82581979-82586979 GCF_006345805.1 Octopus sinensis | reverse complement strand
GTGATGTTCATATGAGTGCATGACTGTCCCTGTGCGTACATACGTGTTCGTGTCAGTGCGATTGAGTGTAGGGGATGTGTGCCTGTGTGCGTACGTACGTGCTTGCTTTTGAGTGTGTGTGTCAGTGTAGGTGAAGAGATTCTGTACATAATTACGATATGTCAACGTGTGTATGTTCAGTAAATACATATGTTGCGTGTAAGTTACATATGTAGTTGTGTGTAAATGTGTGTGTGTTTGTGTTTGGCTTTTTCACCTGCATTAACTAAAAGTCGGAGGGGACGAGATAAACAACCTGCATCAACTTGTTATAATAGCAAAATAGTAATTTTACCTTGTTCTTATTCTTAGTGTAAGTTATGAAGAGGTTTTAACAGGTTTTTTTCGAGAAAAGAGTATATTCAGCATATTTTGCTTTATGAGTTCAATAAATGCAACCACGCAAAGGAAAGTGTGAGGAATATTAATGCAGTGGGTCGGACAATAGGCGTAAACCTGTGTCAACAGTCTTTCCAGAAATTCCGAGCCGTAAGCTACAACCTAGAAGATGAGCCTCGTCCTGGAAGATCTGTAGAGCTCGACGAAGACCTGCAAACCCTGGTGGGGTAATATTCCATCGTAACTATTGAGGAAGTATCACAGAGGCTTGAATTTGGTCATTTAATCATTATTCGACACCTGCGCCGGAGGAAAAAAGACGATCTTTGGTTTCAAAACGAAAGGTCTTTCTTCTATCAGGATAATGCTCGGCTACATACAGCGAAGATGACATTCCTAATGCTGGAGCACTTTGAATGGGAAACGATGCCTCACCCACCATATTCACCGATCATGCCCCATCTGATTATTATTTATTCCGCAGTTTTCAAAATCATTTGGACGTAAAAAAATATGAATTCTGTAGACAAGGCCAGATCAGTACTGGAGGAGTATTTGTCATCACGGACAAGTGAAGGGGTCTTGCAAGTCAACCAGATAGATGGAAGAATATTGTAGAAAATGAATGAGAGTATATCTTAGATTAGAAAAGAGTTTTGTTTACCTTAATTTAAAAAAATAAAAGAAGTATAAAGAACTGCATTATTTATGATGACCTAATACTATCATATGTGCGCTTGTATGTGTGTACTAACTGAGGTGTGTTCTCTCATATAGTGAGGCATATTGTGGCCTAATTAACGATAAAGAGAAAAATACAATTGAATTACTGATATTCTATTATATTTTATATTCGTTTAAAGACAAATTCCAATAAATTTCAGATATCGCTGATTTGGACACAGCTAAAGAAGAATATCATTTTGAGACAAAAAATGGATACACACACCCACAACACACACACACACACATATATAATATTATATATATATAATATATATATATATATATATATATACATATATATATATATATATATATATATATATATTATATATATATATATATATATATATATATATATATATATATATACATTTATTTATATTGAACGAATGGCCTTAGAAAATACAAATAAATAACTATATCGATTTTTTCATTTTCATAATACAAAAATATATATATATATATAAATAGGCAAACAAAAAAAATATCCATTTTAAAAACAGTCTGGGAGTACAAAAGATAACTTAGAAGATAACAGGAAACCTATGTCAATTTTTATATTAAAAAAAATGTCTATTCTGTTATTTCCTTAGATGAAAAGATCATTTTCAGAAAATTATTTTGTAGACAATGTAAATGAAAATTTTAAGTACACGTATAAAATGGAGATGTAGAAATGATAAAAATTCAATATATGTATTTTTTTCAATTTAGGTCATAATAAAAGAAAATTTATTATCGAATTATTTCTAATATATTTCTGAATATTCACGCGGACATGAACTGGTTTTAGAGAAATGGCAATGTAAGATGTAGTATATATATCACAGAAGACTAAAACTTTGGAGATATCAAGTAGACGAACCATACGCTAGAACTATCACATTAAATTTAAAATAATTAAATATATATAGGCGTAGGCGTGGATGTGTGGTAAGTAGCTTGTTTCCTAACCATATGGTTCTGGGTTCAGTCCCACTGCGTGGCACCTTTCGGCAAGTATCTTCTACTATAGCCTCAGGCCAACCAAAGCGTTGGCCTGCACTTGGCCAATCGGTCTGCACATTATCAAGAAAATAAGAGATGTAGGTTCGATTTCTACACGTACTAATACCTATTATTTCCGTTGAGGACCTATATTTCAAATACTATACTATTTTCTATAGTCAATACAACCCTTACAGTTATTATTTGCGGAAAATACCTATACATATCAAAAGTATTTTAAACTGACGACACAATTTGATTTCTCCAATGTTTACACAGTAAACCAGATTTAACTTAAAGAAAACGCGTTGTCAGCAAATATAATTAGAAAAGCGTATATACAGATTTTATGACCAGAAATCTCTTTTGATGATGTCATGTTGACATAATCAAAGACATACCTTTGAAATAATAATATATAAGATTGTTTCCATGTTATTTACTCCAGACTTTGGTTTGAGGAAATGCTATAAAAATCTGATGCCCGTAAGAGCACAAGAAACGATAGCTTCCTTCTTCGTTTCATTTTTTTAGTTTATTTTTAAACTTTCTAAGGCGCAATGTTCTCTTCGTCTTCGCTATTTATTGTTGTGTTATCTCTAGGTGTAATTTTAGTTTTGAAAACCCTTTGATATGCATGTATGCTTTCATAGTTAATGAGAACGGAGAACAAAGAGGACGGTTGCAAGTCAGTCAGTAGTCAGATACACATGTGTGTGTGTTTGTATATATGTGTGTGTATATGTATGTGGGTGCGTGCGTGCGTGTCTGTGTGTATATATATATACACTTACATACGTACATATATATATATATATACACACACACACATACATATTTATACATATATTATATGTGTGTGGTGTGTGCGTGTGTGTATATATATATATATACGCATATATATATACTAACATACATACATATAGATATGTATACTCATATATACATATGTATATATATGAATGCACACACACACACACACATATATATATATATATATATACATACCTGCAGGTATATATATATATATATCTTAGTATGTGTTATATATATGCGTGTGGGTGTGCGCGCGCGTGTACGTATATATTTGCATGAGTATTTGTGATTGTATGTATGCATATAAGTATATATATATATATATATATATATATATATACATATATTCATATGTGTGCATTTATATATCTACTAATACATATGTGCATCTATACATTCATTCATTTATGTGTGTTTGCGTGTGTGTGTATGAATTTATATATGTGTGTATCTCTGCATATGTATATTACGACAATAAACAATTTGCAAAAGGCAAAACATGAAATGCTTTCGCAGAGGAATGGAGGAATGGTGTAATTAAATCGATCGATCGATCGCAGCAGCGTTTTTGATGTTTGAGTATTTATATTCATTATAGCTCAAAGAAATATTCGTTTAGAATCCAGAGACAATACTATTTATTATCTTCACTTTGGATAATTCAAGAAATGCCTTTTCAAACGCCGGTGGGCGTAACAATTTTCTATCTGTTTATTCTTCCTTTAGGTATTATTATTATTATTATTATTAGTAGTAGTAGTACTAGTGGTGGTGGTGGTGGTAGTTATTTTTGTTCTTGTTACTTTTACCGCAAAATGGAAATGACGTGAGCAGAAACGTAACAATCTTTATTTAGGTTTGTACGGCGATCATTTTTATCATTTCCTCTTTGATTAATGGCAATGATGCCGGCAATATATTTTTTTACTTTGACACGGCTGCAAAATATCAAACCTAACTAAATTTGTATCCATTATTTATGATCATCGCACAAATAAATTAATTATAGCCTCTTATATCGTCACTGCTATGCTGACACCGATCGATAGTGGCTTGACTCTGCGAAAGGAAATACGTGTGTGATGCAATGCAGGTTATCAACTCTTGATACCGCGAGTATAAGGAATAGGTGTATGATCGATGAACCCTTAAGATATAGCAGACAAATCTTTCATATTTTGTGCCCTGTTGCTGTAGGAGATGGGCAGATTCACTGGAATAATTTTCGCTCCTTTAGTCTTTATACTAGATTTTTGGTACGTATTTTTTTGACAAGTTTTCTCGTATTTCTGTCTCAAATCATTCAAACATCAAATCAATGTTTCATAATGGACACATTTCCACATTGGGTCACCCATTTTACTTTTGCTAAATCCACCGCTCCGAGTCATCTGATACATTTCCTGTCGGAGTTATCTTAAAAATTGACATTTTGGGAATCCTGAGTAAATAAAGTTTCATTCGGTAAGTTAGTGCTGGAAGAATTTTAAGGGACATTTACAAGGATGGTAGATTCGAGACATTTTCAACATATATAAAGCTTCGAGTATTTGTTTTATCCATAAGCTTGGCTGTGTAGTTAAGAAGCCAACTATGCTTCCACGTAGTGTCGGGTTCGGTCCCAGTGCGAGGTACCTTGAACAAGCGCCTTCTACTATATCCCTTGTCCGACTAATGCAATTTCAGTGAATATGGTAGATGGAAACTCTGTGTAAATCCATGGTATGTATATATTATTATATATATATATATATATATATATATATATATATATATATAGAGAGAGAGAGAGAGAGAGAGAGAGAGAGGTAGTTTGTTAGTTTGTAGAAGTGTTTAAGTATCCATACGAATCGAAGGTGATATTTAAAAATAAAGGTAAACCAGCACAAAAATATATCTAAAGATTTTATAATTTTTACTTTTGTTACAATAAGTGACTTTTATAAAATATAAACCGATTGACATGTGCATGTCAATATTATCAAATGTTACAATTTCAAAGTCATTTGAATGTTAAGTCGCTCTTTAGCGCTACTGGTAACATGTAACCCAGGACAACCTGTTACATGGTCAGGTCGTCGTCGCCTAAACTG
>NC_043005.1:82569479-82576979 GCF_006345805.1 Octopus sinensis | reverse complement strand
CAAATATGGTCCCATTATTCAATCGGATTTTGGTAATTTGTGCCTTTCGAAACACGTGTAGAATGAAATAAACGATTTCTGTTCAATCTGCGTTCAGCTCCATTTCTTCAATTACCAATAATGTTTTATATATATATATATATATATATATATATATATATATATATATATATATATATATATATAATACACGTCTCGCTGTGTTCTACAGAAGAACCATACCAGCTGTTGATTTTTTTGTACAAATATCAATTGTATGACATTCAGACCAATGCTACCAAAATCCGGTGTATCTGCACTCAATGAGCTGCTTCTTTAGAGAGATATGCAACGATGTTTCCAAAATTTTGGAAATGAAAGAATAACAGAACTAAACGAACTTTTAAGTGAAAATAGACATACCGTTTTTTTAAATTACAGAATGTCCAGTTATCTCTTGTAGACATCAAAACCATATCACACAGACCTCTCAAGCATTTGGGCAGAATATTGAAGACCTGAGGGTATTTGAAACTGTTATACCACACGTTCGCATTGCGTGCCTTCACCAATAACGTACCTCTGCTCAACTACCGAACTCTCACTTCTGACGACTCGACTCAACAGAAATCGACGTCTCGTCTACCGACGGTTCCGGTTCGGTTTCTTTTATTTAGGCACATGGCCTTTATGAAGACGGGACACCACAAGGACATACAAAACAATACATTGGGGTACATATAAATACATGTCAGATGAATTATGAATGATTAAAAGTGAGGATGAAATGGCTTACTCGCCCCCAAAGCAAGCAGTTCCATTTTAGTGTTTTACTATTACAGTCTCTTATCTTTTTTAACTGAATGTATACTTAACAATATCATCAAATATTACAACTGGCGGCAGTTCGTCGTATCTAAATTGCAATGGTGATACTTCGACTCTCTTCTTTCCAAATGGTTGTACCAATCTCTCTCATCTCTCTCATTCCAATACCACCCCCTTCTACCTTCATGGTTTTCCAGTTTTACCCTTATAATGTTTCTCATCTTTGTGACCCTCTTTTCGATTTCGACACTTTTTTCATTTATTACGAGGTTTCGTAAATTTTTCCCTATAAGCCCCCCCCTCTCTCTCTCTCTCTCTCTCTCTTCTCTCTCTCTCTCTCTCGGGTATCTTTCACGACTCTCTTAGACCGATACAATTCCCTCTGTCTCACATTGGCTGTCTTTTTCGTTTTCGATCTTCTGTCGTTCTCCTTCTTCTTTACTGGTTGAAAGCAACGGTTCCCGAGTTCGCATTTCATTTGATTTTTCATCTTTCTTTTTTCTCTTCCTCGGTTGTTTCTCTTTCTTTTCTCCCTGGGGCTTTTAGGTGGTGATTCTGAATATAGAAACTGATGAAATGGCGTTAAGCATTTTGACCAGCGTCGTAACGATCCTGTCAGCTGGTCACCTTAAAGACAACGTTCATGTTAGTATGGTTTCTGAGGTAGGCAGAGGGCCAATAGTTTTGAGGACATTACGTGAATCCATCAATACCCTGTACTCAACAAGTAGTTCTTTTATCAACCACGGGTGGCTGGAGGTCGGGGCTGAAATGCAAAGCTAACCTTAGCGGAAACATTTACATCAATAACTAAAGCATGTATTTTGGCAGCAGTAGCAGAAGTAGCAGTAGCTATAATAGTAAGGGCAGCAGTACTACTACTAGTAGTAATAATAGCAAAAATAGCGGATCTTTTCAAATTATTTAGTCAAGTAGAAAATTCTGTCCATCTTTTAGAAAAGATCCGCGTGTGTGTGTTTGCTGTATGTGTGTGTGTTCTTGTTGTGTATGTGTGTGTGTGTGTGTGTCATTGTTGTGTATGTGTGTGTGTGTGTTTTTGTTGTGTATGTGTGCGTGTCTGTGTGTGTGTGTTATTGTTGTGTGTGTGTGTTGTGTGTTTTTTTTTGTTGTGTATGTGTGCGTGTGTTGTGTATCTCTTAAATCGATGAATTTCGTCGCCCAATAAAAATATTAACGATATTTTTTTTAACTTTGATATCGCTAATATTTTTATTGGGCGACGAAATTCATCGATTTAAGAGATACACAACACACGCACACATACGCAACAAAAAAGAACACACACACATACACAACAATAACACACATACACAACAAAAACACACACACATACACAACAATAACACACACAACAAACACACACATACACAACAATAACACACACACAACAAACACACACACGGACACACATACACAACAAAAACACATACACAGGTAATCGTTCCGTAAGTCAGGGATGACATTGAAATAAACATGCGAGAAGCCTTTGAGGACAGAAAACAGAAGACAGTGATAAGGATGAATAACACGGCAGATATGAATTGAGCTCAAAACAGAGAATACGATTGGTTAAAATTCGAAGAATTAAACTACGTAAAAGTTACAAAATACATTTTTCTCAAAAAAACTAATTGAAATTAATGTTTTCTTTTGACACATTCTACCAGAATACGATTGGTTAAAATTCGAAGAATTAAACTACGTAAAAGTTACAAAATACATTTTTCTCAAAAAAACTAATTGAAATTAATGTTTTCTTTTGACACATTCTACCAGAATATGATTGGTTAAAATTCGAAGAATTAAACTACGTAAAAGTTACAAAATACATTTTTCTCAAAAAAACTAATTGAAATTAATGTTTTCTTTTGACACATTCTACCAGAATATGATTGGTTAAAATTCGAAGAATTAAACTACGTAAAAGTTACAAAATACTTTTTCTCAAAAAAACTAATTGAAATTAATGTTTTCTTTTGACACATTCTACCAGAATATGATTGGTTAAAATTCGAAGAATTAAACTACGTAAAAGTTACAAAATACATTTTTCTCAAAAAAACTAATTGAAATTAATGTTTTCTTTTGACACATTCTACCAGAATATGATTGGTTAAAATTCGAAGAATTAAACTACGTAAAAGTTACAAAATACATTTTTCTCAAAAAAACTAATTGAAATAATGTTTTCTTTTGACACATTCTACCAGAATATGATTGGTTAAAATTCGAAGAATTAAACTACGTAAAAGTTACAAAATACATTTTTCTCAAAAAAACTAATGAAATTAATGTTTTCTTTTGACACATTCTACCAGAATATGATTGGTTAAAATTCGAAGAATTAAACTACGTAAAAGTTACAAAATACATTTTTCTCAAAAAAACTAATTGAAATTAATGTTTTCTTTTGACACATTCTACCAGAATATGATTGGTTAAAATTCGAAGAATTAAACTACGTAAAAGTTACAAAATACATTTTTCTCAAAAAAACTAATTGAAATTAATGTTTTCTTTTGACACATTCTACCAGAATATGATTGGTTAAAATTCGAAGAATTAAACTACGTAAAAGTTACAAAATACATTTTTCTCAAAAAAACTAATTGAAATTAATGTTTTCTTTTGACACATTCTACCAGAATATGATTGGTTAAAATTCGAAGAATTAAACTACGTAAAAGTTACAAAATACATTTTTCTCAAAAAAACTAATTGAAATTAATGTTTTCTTTTGACATTCTACCAGTATACGAAGTTTCAAATTATTTAGTTAAGTAGAAAATTCTGTCCATCTTTTAGAAAAGATCCAAAATAGCTGTAGTAGCAGTTGTATACATAGCACAATTGTAGAGGTAGTAGTAGCGAAAGTAGCAGTTGCAATAACAGTAACAATTAGTAACAACAGTAGTAGTAGTGCTAGTAATAACAACAGAAGTAGTAGTAGTAGTAGTAGTAGTAGTAGTAGTAGTAGTAGTAGTAGTAGTAGTTGTAGTAGTAGTAGTAGTAGTAGTAGTAGTAGTAGTAGTAGTTGTAGTAGTAGTAGTAGTAGTAGTAGTAGTAGTAGCAGTAGTAGTAGTACTAGTAGTAGTAGTAGTAGTAGTAGTAGTAGTAGTAGTTGGATTGGTGTGGTTGGTGTTGGTGTTGGCGGTGATGGTGGCAGCAGACCCCACTGCCGATGTCTCCGTGGCAGCAGCAGCAGCAGCTGTAGCAGTAGTAGTAGTAGTAGTAGTAGTAGTAGTGTTAGTAGTAGCAGCAGCAGCAGCAGCAGCGCCGGCAGTAAAACAGCAGTATAATCATCATCATCGTCATCATTGCAGCAGCAACAGTAGTAGCATTATTATTATTATTATTATTATTATTATTATTATTATTATTATTATTATTATTATTATTATTGAGTGAGAGAGCAGTTCATGCCATCAAAGTGACACTGGGGTAAAATATACGAAGCCCAATATACCCATCATGACTACCCGTCTGATAAAGGTATACCAGGCACATGCATCACAACCATATGTGCGCGACATGGTGATCTCATATCAAGATAAACAGCACATGACCTTGCAGGTGGGGCCCAGTTAGAATTTTCTTCTGGTCGAGTAGCCCATCCCGCTCAAACGGTCCCTGAACAAGGGTTGCTTAAGGATGTTGAAAGAACCACCCATGTTTCCAGAGGTGAACTATTCAAACCCCAAAGAATCCCTCTCAACACATGGCTATGATGCTCCCCCACTACTTCTGCTCGTGATCAGAGATGCACATATCGTCAGCCACTAAGGGACATGCTCAACTGGTTAAGGTCAAACAACTGACAAGCAAATCTGTGGTATTGAGCAGAATATTTGCTATTATTATTATTATTATTATTATTATTATTATTATTATTATTATTATGATTATTATTATTATTATTATTATTATCATTAATATTATTATTATTATTATCATTATCATCATCATCATCATCATCATCATCCTGAGTTCCAATTCCGCTGAGGTCGACTTCGCCTCTCACCCTTTCGGCGTAGATAAATTAAGTACCAGTTGCATGCAGGATTCGATGTAATCGTCTGCCTCCTCCCCCAAAATGTCAGGCCTTGTGTCCATAGCAGAAAGGATTACTATTATTATTATCATTATTATTGTTATCATTATTATTGAAATGATAAGCAAAGGGACTGTTAACTATAATAAAAGCTAGTTATATATTCAACTTGCTTTAATAAAGAGCGTACTATTTGCTATAAACACTGAAATTAAAAATAGATATTTAAAGTTGAAGACGTAAATTAATAGTATTACATATACAGAGTATTTCAAAAGGCTCTTTAGCATGAACATAAACTAGCCAGACTGTCCCTTCCTATTATTATTATTATTATTATTATTATTATTATTATTATTATTATTATTATTATTATTATTATTATTATTATTATTATTATTATTGTCGTCGTCGTCGTTGCCGTCGTCGTCGTTGACGTCGTCGTCGTTGTCGTTGTTGTTGTTTTTGTTGTTGTTGTTGTTATTATTATTATTTATTATTTATTATTATTATTATTATTATTATTATTTTTATTATTATTATTATTTTTATTATTATTTTTATTATTAGTATTATTATTATTATTATTATTATTATTATTATTATTATTATTATTATTATTTTTATTATTATTATTTTTATTATTATTTTTATCATCATCATCATCATCATCATCATCATCATCATTATTATTATTTCTATTATTATCATTATCATTATTATTATTATCATTATTATTATTATCATTATTATTATCATTATTATTATTAATATCATTATTATTATTATTATTATTATTATTGTTGTTGTTGTTGGTGTTGGTGTTGTTGTTGTTGTTGTCATTAGCAACGGCAATAGCAGTAGCAGCAGCAGTAGAGTTGTTGTGTAGTTATGCATCACTGAAGCCGCGATCTTTGGCATATCTTGTTGCACGTATTATTTTATCTGGCAAACGACGTCGGCTGTAGAATTCCTTGCTCGTATTTAACTGATGTTTGTGTCTTCGTATTTCTATAAACATAGGTTTTTTTTTTTCTGCCGCACTATTAGTGAGAGATTGCATTGTTAAGTGTGTCAACCTTCTGAAATATTTTGAAACCCGAGCTGAACGTAGAAAAAACCCCGCACACAGACACACTTACACAAAAAAAGTTCCTACCAAGATGAGTAGAAAGACGTGTGTGTATGTGTTTGAAAATGTATCTGTATGTATATGTGTGTGTGTCTGTGTCGTTCTCTAACTGTCTGTCGGCTTCTATGTTTCTCGACACACACACAAACACAAACACACGTGCATGGAAGGAAAAGTATGTGTGCATATGCATGTATTCGTGAGTGTGTATATATATGTAAGTATATATAAACACAAACATACAAGGAAAGTATACAGAGAACAGCTAAATAGATAAATATATATATATATATATATATATATATATAGAGAGAGAGAGAGAGAGTGTGTGTATGTGTGTGTGTTACGGAGAAATGAAATAAATAAGAGAAATAGATAGACGGATAGATAGACAGACAGGCTTACACGCACGCACACACACACACATATATATGTTGTATGTATGTATGTATGTATGTATATATTTATATACATATATATATATACATATATATATATATATAATATATATATATATATATATATATAATATATATAATATATATATATATATATATATCAGCCGAAATTACTACGATGATCCGGTTCTTGACTGAAGACTGAGGGTTTCGAATGTCCTGTCTGTGTTTATTGTATCGTCTTCTAAGAGTTATACGTTCTTGTCCATGTTGTATTTTTCTACATACCTTAATATATATATATATATATATAATATATATATATATATATAATATATATATTTATATATTAGTTAGAGAGATAGACAGACAGGGAGAGAAACAGAGAAGAAAACAACTAAATATAGGAAGGGATTTAGAGAGAAAGAGAGAGAGAGGCAAGCAGATACTGACAGAGAGAATATATAGATATATACAGACTGATATATATACACACATATGAGACCTATTGGTATCTAGAAGACGCAAAGAGTGTTAGGTAACGCTAAGTTCTATGGACAGACCGTAGTTAAACACTCGGTTCGACAGTGATACGAGTGAGGAGTATACACAGACACACACATATATATTCATATATAAAGAGAGAGAGAGAGAGAGAGAGAGGCAGACAGGCAGACAGATAAATAAGTAGATAAGCAGACATCTAGACGGAGATTGACAGATAGATAGAGAGTGACAGATAGATAGATAGATAGATAGATAGATAGATAGAGAGAGAGAGAGAGACAGACAGACAGAGAGAGGGGGGAGGGAGAGAGATTGGGGGTAGTTACCTGGTAACATCAAAGTTAGAGTACATGGAACGTAAACAGTTGATCCGCAATGCTGGCGATACCGCATTTGAAAAATATATTTAGAGGATTAGGAGAAATTATCTGATTATATAAGAGAACTAGTGAGAAAGTAGGAGGTGAGGTATTGTAATGACTTGAAAATAAAATAGGAGGAGGAAGAAATGAATGAGTGTTTGAAGTGAGTGATGAGGAACGAAAATTAATATTAGAGATGTTGACGGGGCCGAAAGTAGTAAC
>NC_043005.1:82541979-82564479 GCF_006345805.1 Octopus sinensis | reverse complement strand
TGCGTGTGCATCTGTGCTTGTAATCCACCACCGCTTGACAAGCGATGTTGGGGTGTAAGAGCGAACGATTGAAAAAATACTGGGATCGACTCGTTCGGAGAAAACTCTTCAAAACGATGTTCCAGCATGGCCATAGTCTCATGATTGCTAAAAAATGAATGGTAAAATGCAAAAGGTATATGAGAAACATGGGACAGAAGATAAATACCGAGAGAATAACAAAAAAAAATGGGCAAAAATATAAAAGACCATAAAGAAAAGGGAGTATACGTATGAAAAGGACGGGGAGAGCAAGGTAGAAAAAACGTAGTTCTACGAAGGCAATCTAAGAGTGCGTATGAAACAATGGGTGCCTATGGCAATGAAGTGGAATCAGAGAGGAGGCCGAAGAGGAGGGACAAAATTACAATTGAATGAAATTGAATTAACTTAAGATCCGTTGTTGCTTCTTCACAGCTGACTAGAAGGACGTGATTTATGAAAATAATTCTGTATTTTCTCTACAAAAAAATGGTTCTGCTAGATATATTTCATAATAATTCACTGATATATCGGCATATTGTGAGTAAACGTTTATCTACGCACACAATCACGCACAAATATATAAACACATACACACACATTCACACACCTACATAAACATACCTTTATTTATATATACAAATTTTTATGAATATACAAAATATAAATTTTACATACAATTATATATTTATATAAAGAATATATATAATATATATATGTATATATTTGAAACTTGTGTTTATTATATATGTGTACACACATGTACACTTGAACACACCCATATAGACACACTCACACACACCCATATAGACACACTCACACACACACATTCGTGTTTACGTAACTAATTTGGATTAGAGTGGAGGTTGACATTATTTATAAATATTAATGGATCGTTAAACATTGGACAAAAATATAAAATCTTACAGATTGATTTTCACAGGAGATTTACGATGATTGGAAAATAACAGAAAACCTAGAGAACGTTATGTGGATGTATTATGTGTTCAACATATATTTGCATCCTGGTATATTTTCGAATCAATTTATCTGTTTATGCGTATCAGCAGTATAAGTGTAATACTGTAGATACGTTAGTGTTAAAGAAACGTGTGAAGGGGAAACTTAATATGACTATTGTATGCATTCATGTGAAGCACGTAAAATATATACAAAAACGTTGTCATTCTAAGATTCATAGTACCTATTGTAGGTTGGGTAACGTGAAGCCAGAGAAAGATAAAGACTCATAAAGGCCCTAAACACTTTTAAAAAATTGGCGCCTCTCTCTCTCTCTCTCTACTTATATATATAATACGGGTGAAAAATTGAATATTAATTTGGGTAATATCAATTTAAAACCAGTGGTCTAGCATATAGAAAAATCTGAAGATTCAGAAAAATATATTACATAGATATAAGAGAGATGACCACCAAGTCGACATCCAGTAAGCTCGGTTACGTTCTGGCGTTTGTTAAATTTTCTTGAGAACATTCCTTTCTTAGCGGTAAGATCATAGGGGGTCGACTTCTACCATAATGGATGTTCACTTAGTGGTCATCTCTCTTATATGTATGTAATATAATATATATATATATATATATATATATATATATATATATATATATTATCTAGTTTCAGCTCACGAGCTGTGGCCATGCTGGGGCACCGCCATTTATATATATATAATGTGTGTATGTGTGTGTGTGTGTGTGTGTGTGTGTGTGTGTGTGTGTGTGTGTGTGTAATTCAAAATATAAACTACGATGAATCATAAGATAAATTCATATTTTTCAAAATGAAATAATACAAAGAGGAATTTGAAAAATAATGTTCATTTTTATTATACTTCCACATTATATCTACGTGAAAAATTACTTGTAATTTTTTTTTTTAAATGCAACATCTATGATCCTCATAATGATAAAAAGAACACTTCGAAATTATATCTCCAATCATATAACCCATTTTGAATATTATTTTAGCAAGTTTAAAGTGATTTCATTTGTGGCATAAACCATTTATCATTTCTGTTTCCCCTTGATGCTTATCTTATCAAATGGTTTATCCAGCGCTTCGTGGAGCTAAAGTAATTATGCCAGTGAGAAACCAGTCATCGCTTGTTAATCGAGGTACTGTAGGAGGGAGCCTACCTTGCTATTTTGCAAATTCAAACAATACTGGTAGCTAAGACATCTGATGATTATAAAAGAGTATTCTGGTTCGAACGGCGTGTGCCTAGTAGAACTATCACGGATTTGCTTTTCTTTTGGAAAGACTAATTTTAAGAGTTCAGATGATATTGCAAATTATATAAATTATATAAATATCATACAAATCCGAGCAGAAACTTTCCAAAACAAGTAATTCATTGGTGACTACAAAACGCCAATATCTTAGACCAGTTCGAGCAACGTGTTAGCTCAATCAGCAAGAGAAATTTTCTCGCTTGATCTTAATCTGAAACTTCTACCTCTGTTAGAGTATCGCCCTAAAATATCCTAGGTGTCCAACCTTAGCTCCATGTTCGATCCCGATATCTCTTAATTTCGAAGCGACACATCTTAACACTTAGATTTCTTTATCTTTATAATCCTAAAGGCGCAGGAGTGCCTGGGTGGTAAGTAGCTTGCTTACCAACCATATGGTTTCGGGTTTAGTCCCACTGCGTGGCACCTTGGTCAAGTGTCTTCTACTATAGCCTCGAGCCGACCAAAGCTTTGTAAGTGGATTTGGCTGACGGAAATTGAAAGAAGCCCGTCGTATATATGTATATATATATATATATATATATATATATATGTATGTGTGTGTGTATGTTTGTGTGTCTGTATTTGTCCCCCCAACATCGCTTGACAACCGATGGTAGAGTGTAACTTAACGGTTCGGCAATAGAATAAGTCCTGGATTCGATTTGCTCGACTAAAGGCGGTGCTCCAGCATGGCCACAGTGAAATAACTGAAACAAGTAAAAGAGTATATGCTAATTGTATCGGCTTTTAAATGTACTTTTGGCGAGTCCTCAGCGCCGGTTGAACGACCAGATATGAGGAGAAAACTGAACTCGCAGTACGAGCGGCATGATATATAAACTAAATCCAAATACACATCTCACCCTCCCTTCCTCTCTCGATCTATCCATCCATCCATTCGCACGCACATACATACACATGCATCGATACATATATCTTTCTCTCTCCATTTCTCTCTCTCTCTCTGTATATATATATATATATATATATATATATATATATATATATATATATATATATATTACTCTTTTACTCGTTTTACTCTTTTACTTGTTTCAGTCATTTCACTGTGGCCATGCTGGAGCACCGCCTTTAGTCGAGCAAATCGACCCCGGACTTAATCTTTGTAAGCCCAGTACTTATTCTATCCGTCTCTTTTTGCCGAACCGCTAAGTGACGGTGACGAAAACACACCAGCATCGGTTGTCAAGCAATGCTAGGGGGACAAATACACAAACACATACATATATATATATATATATATATATATATATATATACATATACGACGGGCTTCTTTCAGTTTCCGTCTACCAAATCCACTCACAAGGCATTGGTCAGCCCGGGGCTATAGCAGAAGACACTTGCCCAAGATACCACGCTGTAGGACTGAACCCGGAACCATGTGGTTGGTTAGCAAGCTACTTACCACATAGCCACTCCTGCGCCATATACGTACGTATATGTATATGTTTTTTGTTTGCGTTGTACGCATTACGTGTGTATCAGTATGTATGTATGTATGTATGTATATATGTATGTATGTATGTATGTATGTATGTATGTATGTATGTATGTATGTATGTATGTATAATATGCAGTTATATGAATATTTATAATAAAGAAAAGCAAAAGTTTTCTCAGATGTTTCAGAGTTTCCTTTTACGCATTACAGTTGTTTCTATGCCTATATACGTACATAAATATATACCCACGTATTCTTACATACTCAGGTGCACAAGAGCACGCATATACTTTCAATCCATATATTTATCTTTCTATTCAACTATTTATCTATGTATTTGGGTAGGAATAAGCTTAGGTTCATTGCATATACTGAGATATTTCTCTTTTCAATAGAGTCTTTGAGCTTACAGTCACGTACAAATTGAATTGAAGTCATTATTACATACACAGTGCGGACAAATATGAATTGATATATTCAGATAAATTTTGATTTAATTATACACAAAGATACATCCAAATAGACACATAGACCAGTTTATTTACGCATACGTATTCACAACGATCCACACTCATGCACACACACACACACATATAGATATCAGTGTATGTGTGATTGTATACATGTCTGCGTGTGTTAGCATATATATATCACAGTATCTATCTATGTATCTATCTATGTATCTATGTATCTATCTATCTATCTATCTATCTATCTATCTATCTATCTATCTATCTATCTGTCTGTCTGTCTGTCTGTCTGTCTGTCTGTCTGTCTGTCTGTCTGTCTGTCTGTCTATCTATCTATCTATCTATCTATCTATCTATCTATCTATCTAACTCTCTCGCACACACACACACACACACCCACACGCATTCTCTCTCTTTCTTTTTGTATATGTGCGTGTGTGCGTATGCGCGCGCGTGTGTGTGTGAACACAAGTGCATGTATGCATATCTGACGATATATATATAAACGTATATACGTATATAATATATCTATATCTATCTATATACACACACACACACACACACACACACATATATATATATGTATATATATATATGTGTGTGTGTGTAGATAGAGAGCTAAGTAGATGGACAGATATATAAACAAAGGGAAGTGAACATATATGAACTTATGTGTATATGTACATACCTATGCATGCATATGCACTTATACACACATATACACGCCTATATGTATATACGTATATATATATATATATATATATATATATATATATATATATACATATATATATATATATATATATATATTATATATATATATATTATATATATATATATATATATATGTATATATATATATGCATATATATATTAAAAAATTCAGGTTCAATAAAAAGCCTGTATATATAAATTGCGGTCATGTGTTCCATCACTGAAATTCTTTGAATATAATATTTTCTACGCCATAACCCGATAATACCTATCAGACACAAGATAGGAACCCATATGATTGATAGAATTTCCATTAATTTGCATATTTGTCGATATTCTTTCATAGTTATTCAAAGGCTGATATTTATTTTCGTGTAAGCCAGCTCATTATATGTACATCAAAAACCATCTAAAACATATTTATTTGGATATATCCCTGAAATACAAACATATTGATATTTACTTTTCTTATTTATGCTTGAAACATGATAAATGCATTTTTGCATGAACTTAGATTCGCAAATACTACTTGACAGTCTTACGATCTCTGTAATCGCAGCGTACGTGGACGTAACTGATCGCGGGGATGCTGGTGATGGTGCTGATCATCTAATGTGAAAATATTCTATTTAATAATATTTTGATATTCATCAATTCGTATCCTATGTGTTTGATCGTGACCATCGCACAAACACACACACACGCGCACACATACACGCACACCACACGTATATATCTGTTATGTATATGAAGTTTCTGTAAGAACATATATATATATATATATACGAGCGAGGTGGGGTCTGAAAAGTTCCTGGTTTTGAGTTAAGGAAAATGCAGGTAGATCACACTTGATTATGTTTTTATTCAAAATATTCCCCTCTCAGAATCACACACTTATTGCACCGTTCTTTCAGTTCTCCAAAGCCTTGTAAAGGCAGTCGGAAGGTTAGGCCCTTCGTGGTACCTTTTAACCCAGGAACTTTTCAGTGCCCTCTCGGAGTTTTCTCTTGTAAATCATTTTTTGTGAACCCATGGATAGATAAAAAATTTGTGTTGTTTATGAATATGAGTTCTGTTGTGGAACCCGTGCATCTCAGACTCCTTGAAACATCATTGAGGTGTTTGGCGAAGATCTTGCGAAAGAGTGCACTGTACATGGATGATTTGAGAAGTTCCAGTCTGGTGACTTTACTCTTGAGAATCAAGCTCCGTTGTAGACCTGAGACCAAGGTGGGTAATGATGAGTGGAAACTGTAGTGGAAGCAGATACATCTCAAACTACTCGTGAGTTAACAGCAAGGTTTGATGTTTCGATTCCAACTGTATTGGACCATCTGAAACAAATCGGCAAAGTAAAGAAGTTGGACAAGTGTCTACCACACGAAATGAATGAGCATCAAATGACATGTCGTCTTGAAACTTGCTGTTCTTTGCTGTCACGACATAAAAGCGAAATATTTTTGAATTGTTGCGTGTGATGAAAAATCGATTCTTTTCAACAATAGGAAGCGTTCTGCACAGTGGTTGTATAGAGACAGAGTTCCAAAATACAATTCCAAAAATGAGTATTCATCAGGAACAGCAAGTGGTGTCTGTTTGGTGGTGCAGTGCTGGTGTCATCCACTGAAGCTTCATGAGACCTGGTAAGTCAATTACTGCGGTTGTATGCATCAAAACCAACTAAATGAAATGATGAGTGATCTTGCACCTAAACAACTGAGTTTGGTCCCAGATTTTCTAAAGATGGATGGTTCTAGGTATCCGGTGACTGTTGAGGGACGCCTACCCCCAAGTGTCACCTGTGCCTGGAATCGGGCCATATGAGGAAGAACTGTCGCCGGGACCAGGCAAAGTTGCTGGAACAGTTAATTGAAGAGGTGTCCCCTGTTCCCCCAGTGGAGAAAAAAGTTGAGGGGAAGAAGAAGAAAGAAGGGGGACAACAATGGTTGCCCACCGATGGATCCCGAGACGGTGGGGGCGAGGGAGAGTCCTCCGGAGATGTCGGAGGAACACCACCCTCCCGTCGAAAAAGGAACAAAAAGAAAAGAAAAGCGGGACATTGCCGGTGATGGCATGTCCCGAAATCCCTTCGGTGGGATGGGTGCCACCGGAGGGGGCGGAAGATGACCTCGTCAGTGGGATGTATGCCACCTAGCGATGGAGTTGACGCCCCTTCCAGTGAAGGTGGTGAAGAATGTATGTTCTGCTACCGCAGGGGACGGGCTATTGACAATCTCGTGGAAAACGAAATGGACGGTCGGATCCTGAGGGAACCGAATTGTATTGACAGCCCAGAATGGCCTTCGCAGGTGGCTGCTCTGGTGCTGGAAAGAAAGCAGTGTAATCAAATAATTGACTCGTGTAAAATTCAGAACTTCAGAATACTCTATTGGAGTCCCAGATTTCAGTGGCAGAAATGTCTGCAAGTCGCACGAAATTTACTTGGAGAAGAATTGTAGTGGTTTATCGCCTCCAATTTGTGCAGAAGTTGTAATTTGTGGCTGTATGGACTTTTTGGTCCAAAGATATTGTATTTTGAATTGTAAGAGGGTCATTAACTCGGTATATGTATTTTTAAAAACAATGTTTTAGAGAAGCTGAGGGTCAACGGGCGCCTTCTGCCTTCTCCCATTTTTATTATTTTGAATCATAATCATCTGCCTCATTAATGTCTATGTCCAGCCCGCAACGCTACCTATCTTTGTACTGCCTCTATGGCAAATTTGATAAAATAAAGTAGTCTTTGTTATCAGTGTGCGCATGCGCCATTGTGAAGAAGATAACCAGCTGTGTTTATCCCGCTAAAAGAAGTTGCTGCAAGGTAAGTCTTTTCTCTTGGACCCGGTGAGGGTCGTTGTCTGTGCTTATATGTTTTACAAACAGGGAATCCTCATTGAATTTAGGATGTTGGTCTACTTGTGATTCAGCAATATTGTCCATTGTAAATGAAGATTTTTTTTCTCTCATTGTCTGGTGGGCCTATCCTTCAAATTCTTTGCTTTTACAACAACATTTACCATTATTGGAAAACTGTATTTCAAGTGTTCACATGAAGTGAAATTTTTTTTTCTCGTTGTGAGAAATATGTTTGGTGACTATCTTGCAACCGAAAGTCGTTCGCCGTTTTTAAATAGTGTTTATTTTACGACTACGTTGGAAAGCTTTATTCAAGTGGAGCTGTCCGGGTTCGAATTGGAGTAACATAAGGGCTTTGAGTACATGAATGCGCAAAAGATAGTTTGGTGACTATCCTGCCATCGAAAGTCGTTCGCCGTTTTTAAATAGTGTGTATTTTACGTCTACGTTGGAAAGCTGTATTCAAATGGAGCAGCCCAGGTTCGAATTGTAGTACCATAATGGCTTGGAGTACACGAATGCCCAAAAGATTTTTTGCTGTGTTTTCTTTTTTAGAACTATTATTTTCATCTTCTATTGTGACTTTTTATTGAACCGGTTGTTTTTATTTCTTTCTTCTTCCCTTTTGTTTTCTTTTGAATTCTCTCTTTCATTTTTTGTGAACATGGCAAAAAAATACGGATAAGATTGTCGTGTGGGAGATTGTCCCAACGAAGCAGTGGTTAAGAGATAGGGAGGAGATGTTGGTGGCGGTTATAACTTATTCTAAAGTTCTTGATTCCATCACCTCAATTCTGTGTTTAAAAAAACAACATGTTAAGTAAGAGGTTTTAGTGCCTCCTTCTTGTAGGAGGTTTGAAACCTCATATTGATTTTTAAAAAAAGAAAATGCTTTCGAGAAAAATCCAATCGGAGGGTGTTTGGTTCCGTCTCTCATTTATTCATTTTATGTAATTTTCATTCATTATTGTGTTTCTCCAGCCCGCAAAGCTAACCAATCTTTATACTGCCTTTATGGCAAATTTGATAAAATAAAGTAGCTTGCTTACCAACCACATAGTTCTGGGTTCAATCCCACTGTGTGGAACCTTGGGCAAGTGTCTTCTACTATAGCCTTGGGCCAACCAAAGCCTTGCGAGTGGTTTTGGGAGATGGAAACTAAAAGAAGCAGGTCGTATATATATATATATGTAGATATATATATATATATATATATATATGTGTGTGTGGTGTGTGTGTGTGTGAGTGTGTCTGTGTGTCTTTGTCGGTGTTTGTCCTCCACCTTCGCTTGACAACCGATGTGTTTACGTCCCCGTAACTTAGCGGTTCGGCAGAAAGGAAAGTGGCGGATAGAATAAGTACTAGGCTTTCAAAGAATAAGTCCTGGGGTCAATTTGCTCGACTAATGGCGCTACTCCAGTATGGGCGCAGTCAATTGACTGAAACAAGTAAAAGAATAAAAGAATATATGTTTGTAAATATACACATTACATTTCAGTGTAAGTTGAGGATTGAACCTGTGATTCTTTAGCAAGTACAATTGGAAAATATGAAATAAATCTAAAATGTTCAAAGTCCAATGGAAGCATAAATTCGCTCCAATTTTGATTGAGTTCATATAAAATGATATGTTTGGAGAGAGCCAAACTTTAGTATGCAAGTACTTGCATCATTTCTCTCCAGCCTTATTTTCTGGGAACTTTAGCTAGGTACAGTAGTTGTGCGAATTAACTATGTGGTGTTCGTAATTTGTTCCATGTGAAAGAGTGTTCATACATATTGTCTTTGTTTGTTTTTTTCATACTCTTTTACTTGTTTTAGTCATTTGACTGCGGCCATGCTGGAGCACCGCCTTTACTCGAGCAAATCGACCCCAGGACTTATTCTTTGTAAGCCTAGTACTTATTCTATCGGTTTCTTTTGCCGAACCGCTAGGTTACGGGGACCTAAACACACCAGCATCGGTTGTCAAGCGACATTGGGGGGACAAACACAGACACACAAACACACATATATATATATACGTATACATATATACGACAAGCTTCGTATATTAGATGCGTTCGCCGGTTAAATATACTAAAACACGGAGTAAAAGCAACCGTTCTGATCATTTTGGCCGCCATGGGTTTTGTAGTAAATCATCCATAACTTTTGTATTATCCTCTCAAATAACACTAAAATCTCAGACTATAACAATTAATATTGTATTTATTGTCTGTGAAAATTATAGAATATAAAACAACTTTGATAAAAAATTATATCTACTTTTCTGACGAAAAAATGCCGTTCTGAACATTTTGGTCGCAACTGTATATATATATATATACTAGCAGTATCGCCCGGCGTTGCTCGGGTTTGTAAGGGAAATAACTATATAAGCATTTTTAGAGAGTTATAGCAAAAAAATGCATTAAAAATGGAATAAAAAATGATGGTAATTTTTTTTTAAATCGTTGACTCAGTGTCTTCAAGCCATGAAGTCGTTGTTCTAAAAGAACGCTGGTCTCCTTGACAACGCTTTACGACGTTGATTTCCTTACACTCCCTTCCCCACAGCTTCACGAGGGAGGGAAGAAGGGGGAGAAGCAACACAGGTGCAGCTGTGAGCACGGACGCCAACTCCGCCGCCATCGACACACGAAAAATTATGCATTAAAATGGAATAAAAAATGATGTTAAATTATTTTTAAAATCGTAGACTCATCGTAGACGCGCGCTAATAGCCAGACGGGTTCAATATGAATCGCGACTATAAGATACCCGAATTTGGTTAAACAGCACCGCAAAATGTGGGAGTAGTTAGGAATCTAAATCGAAGGGGACAGACACTCACACAACTACAGTTTTATATATATACTAGCAGTATCGCCCGGCGTTGCTCGGGTTTGTAAGGGAAATAACTATTTAAGCATTTTTAGAGAGTTACTTCCTTTATAGATGCCAATTCGGGCTTTCTTAGCCATTTCTGTTTTGGTGTCTTCAAACCATGAAGTCGTTGTTCTAAAAGAACGCTGGTCTCCTTGACAACGCATTACGACGTTGATTTCCTTAAACTCCCTTCCCCACAGCTTCACGAGGGAGGGAAGAAGGGGGAGAAGCAAACACAGGTGCAGGTGTTTGAGTTTGGACGCCAACTCCGCCGCCATCGACACACGAAAAATTATGCATTAAAATGGAATAAAAAATGATGTTAAATTATTTTTTAAAATCGTAGACTCATCGTAGTAGACGCGCGCTAATAGCCAGACGGGCTTGATATTAATCACGACTATAAGATACCCGAATTTGGTTAAACTGCACCGCAAAATGTGGGAGGAGTTAGGAATCTAAATCGTAGGAGACAGACACTCACACAACTACAGTTTTATATATACTAGCAGTATCGCCCGCGTTGCTCGGGTTTGTAAGGGAAATAACTATTTAAGCATTTTTAGAGAGTTACTTCCTTTATAGATGCCAATTCGGGCTTTCTTAGCCATTTCTGTTTTGGTGTCTTCAAACCATGAAGTCGTTGTTCTAAAAGAACGCTGGTCTCCTTGACAACGCATTACGACGTTGATTTCCTTAAACTCCCTTCCCCACAGCTTCACGAGGGAGGGAAGAAGGGGGAGAAGCAACACAGGTGCAGGTGTTTGAGTTTGGACGCCAACTCCGCCGCCATCGACACACGAAAAATTATGCATTAAAATGGAATAAAAAATGATGTTAAATTATTTTTAAAATCGTAGACTCATCGTAGTAGACGCGCGCTAATAGCCAGACGGGCTTGATATTAATCACGACTATAAGATACCCGAATTTGGTTAAACTGCACCGCAAAATGTGGGAGGAGTTAGGAATCTAAATCGTAGGAGACAGACACTCACACAACTACAGTTTTATATATATATATATATATACATACATACATACATATATATGTGTGTGTGTACAGAGAAGGATGAAAACATACATATGATAAATGGCAAGCTCGGGATTTTCTGCTCTTGACTCACTTCTCTAATTTGCTACTGTTAAAAAACATAACAGTATATATACCTAAGTATTGAGTTCTGTTTCGTTTACTTCAATAGTCTACGACACACGCACTCACACAAACACAGAAATACGTATGTGTAATTTACGAAAAGCTCTATTTGGCACAAAAAAAACATACCTTAATTCTGAAATTAGAATACTCGATCTCAATGAAAAGATCATCTGAATCATAGAATGAGAGATAAAGAGTGAAGATAGAACTGTTAAGGACTTTTTCTAAATTTATCATTGGTGGTCTTTTATGAAACAACAGACTGCTAACTGCGAAATTTGATTCTAAGTTCCTGCTTATATTTGCTTCCTGTGTAAAATGATAACCAAAGTGGTTAACTCTGCCTGCTATTTGACTTCATAGAAATTTGGAATTTCCTCAAATCAATCTCAAAAATATTACGAAGGGCTCATAGACGCAGGAGTAGCTATGTGGTACGTAGCATGTTTACTAACTACATGGTTCCGGGTTCAGTCCCACTGCGTGTCAACTTGGAGAAGTGTCTTTTACTATAGTCTCGTGCCGACCAAAGCCTTGTGAGTAGATTTGGTAGACGGAAACTGAAAGAAGCCTGTTCTATATATAACAGAGGGAGAGAGAATGTCTTTTCGTGTGTGTTTTGTGTGTGTGTGTCTTTGTGTGTCTTTGTTCCAGCATCATCCCTTGATAACCGATGTTGGTATATTTACGTCCACGTAACTTAGCGGTTCGACAAAAACTAATAAAATAAGTACTAGGCTTACAAAGAATAAGTTCTGGGGTCGATTTGTTCAATTAAAGGCGGTGCTCCAGCATGATCGCAGTCAAATGACTGAAACAAATAAAGGAGTAAAAGAGAAAAATGAATTATGAACCCTTGGAGATTCATATAAGGTTTTGTCGTTAAAATTTATTTGAAAGAAATCCTTAATGCTTCTATATTACACCAAATATGTTAACATTTTTTATACGATTCCTAGTAATATTTAATTACAAAAATATAATAGGATTTTTAAAAAAATGGGTCCATAGGCAAAAAATTGTTGAGAACCACTGATGCGGTTCAAGACGTACTATAATTAAAAGTAAACATAGGAGCTGATCATAGAATAGAAAGTTAAATAGATCAACACATATGTTCCGTCTAGGAGTTTCTATAGCTAAATGGTTACCACAATGTGCCATGACTATCACCTCAGAATTGTCTCTCGACCTTAGAGGGATTTCATCTCACACTACCGTTTTGGATATTCGAACGAAGGAAAAATAAGTGCAATTATCATGGATAAAACGCCATTGATTATATGTTCTGCCGGAGTCAACCACAAGAATAACAACCACAACCAGACACAATCATGCTTACCTTTTTAGATTTAAGAAAGAAGTACATATGTCGTTTAAATGGCCTTCGTAGTTCTAATATGAAAGTGTTTTAGCGTCAAAACGTGATTTCAGACAGTGATTTATCAAAACAAACGGAGTTTTGATAAATTATATCCGTTGTTTATCAAAACAAGTTTTAACCCGCTAAATCTATTAAGTAATCATTAGTGAAAACTAAATAAATAATATTCACTGTTATCATTTATCAGGGCTATTAATATTTCTCAGAATTAACATTACAGGCATTACCTCACCTGTCATGGACCTCTTCAAAATATATTACAGCTGCCTGTAAAAGGGTACATGAAAAAATGTTAACATATTTGGTGTAATATAGATGCATTAACGATTTCTTTCAAATAAATTTTAACGACAAAATCTTGTATGGACCTCCAAGGGTCCACACTTCTTTTTTCTCTTTTATTCCTTTATTTGTTTCAGTCATTTGACTGCAGTCGTGCTGGAGCGCCACCTTTAGTCGAACAAATCGACCCTAGAACTTATTCTTTTTAAGCCTATTAATTATTCTATCGGTTCTTTTGTCGAGCCGCTAAATTACGGGGACATAAATATACCAACATCGGTTGTCAAGGTATAGTGCTGGAACAAAGACACACATGATATATAACATGATATATGTGTAAAATACGTATATAACTACAATTTTCCCCTAACATCACCAGACGTTTAATCTCTGATCTTAACGTTTGACAAGACAGAAATACGCATATACCCATAGGAGCTACACATGCATATGTTGCTTCACACAGTCACACAAATACACACGCAGAGACGCACATTTGTAGTTACGCATACACAAAAACACACTCACATATACATACACACATGGATACACATATGTATATGCAGCTACGCACAAACGAAAATACTCAGCATATAATCACACAAAGACACAAGCAGATACACATGTACGTGGTCTGATCAATAAGAATCCGGACTGTTGCTATAGTAATGAAGCTAAACCATGCAGAGTGAAGTCACTTTGCACAGGTTGACCTTGAACTCTGTTGTGCATGCGTACTAAGTTTTTACGTTCTGGCTCCCTTCCGCTGTTTACAGCAATGCTTGGAAGGAAGGTGTATAGCGTGTAATCGTCGCATTTACCATGTCAGAGAAAGTAGGGCACAGAATATCCGAACGAAGGAAAAATAAGAAAGTGCAATTATCATGGATAAAACGCCATTGATGTTATGTCCTGCTGGAGTCAACCACAAGAATAACAACCAAACACAATCATGCTTACCTTCTTAGATTTAAGAAAGAAGTATATATATGGTTTAAATGGCCTTCGTCTCCACAGTTCCCTCTAGTGAGGGAACTGTGGAGAGCGTGGAAGACCAAAACAACAATTATTCCTGTGGCAATTGGTGCACTTGGCACAAAACTTAAAATACTATCTACAAGACTGAAATGAACTGGAATTGAAAACTTCCATGGTCGACCTGTAGAAAAAGTACCATCCTATATGCTACAAGGATCCTAATAAAAGTTCTTGATATTTGAGGAGATTATGTTGTCACCAAACCTCAGAATAAAATGCGGAAACAATAATAATCCTTTTTCCTATAGGCACAGAATTTGATATTTTGGATAAGAGGCTTAGTCAACCCCAGTGTTAAACTAGCAGTTAATTTATCGTCCTCGAAAAGATGAAAGGCAAAACTGACCTCGGCGTAATTTGAGTTTAAAATGTGATGAGTCAGAAACCATAATTATAGTTATAACCAATACTAAACGATTCTGCCTGCTTGTCACCTAGTTAATGATTCTAAATTTTGGCACACGGTCATCAGCTTTATGGGAGGGTTATAGCTGATTATATCTACAACAGCACTTAACTAGTACATATATTATCGACCTCGAAAAGATAAAAGGCAAGGTTGACTGCGACAGAATTTTATCGCAGGATATAAAGAGCCGCGAGAAATGATGCTCAATATTTTGCCCAAAGCTCTAGCGCTTTACCATCTCCGTTCATTCATTTATTATAAAATAGTCACAAAGCCTGGAATTTTGTATCGACTCCAAAAGTATGAAAGCAAATTCGACCTCGACAGAATTTAAACTCAGAATGCTAAACCAGAAGCAAAAGTGCGAAGTATTTTGTCCGCCGTGATAACGGTTCTTACAACCCACTGCCTTTATCATATCCAATAATAATTGCAATAAAACGCACTGGATGATGGAAGAAGCAGTGAATATGTGTCAGGGAAAGCTACAAATAATGGAATATTTTCCTAGTTTGTAGAATAGGCGTTGGAAGTGATTATCTCAATGACCAATAAATAAATAAATGAATAAAGAATATGCTCTTACAATGTCATTTTGGCAGTACAAGTATTTGTGTCATTCATATTTGATTAATATAGCAGTTAAATGCGGAGTAACTGTTCTTTCGGTTTTTTTCTTTCGTCAAGAAAAGCAACAGTTTTCAGAGTAGAATACATTTCAAATCTGGCAGCATGATATTGATTTCGCGGTTTAAATCATTTATACTAATTCAAGTTCTGCAATAATACGTCTTATATACCGCACATCTATCTTTAATTGCCAATATCTATTATAATGATAATCCATTGTGTTTAATGTGTCAGTATTGTAGAACTTTCAAACTTCAACAATAATCAAATATGTCTGTCGATATTGAGTTATAAGAAAATTCTGCCACCGTTTCATATTTTCTTTACCTTGCGTAGGTTCCAATAGCTTTGTATTGTGATGAATAAATTCTTATATGACATAACATTTATTATAGCTTCGGGGAAGATGACTATGATTGATAAGTGTTCTTAAAGTTTTCTCTTTCGAAAAGTATAATGAATGGATACGTTCGGAATAAGCGTTTGTGCTTCTGTGTATGTGTCTGACTCTGTATGTGTTCATATATGTGTATCTTATCTGAGTTTGCGTATACGAATATGTTAGAATGTGTTTGGGAGACAACGCATATGTGAGACAACCGTAT
The DNA here is from genome assembly GCF_006345805.1 of Octopus sinensis. Classification (NCBI taxonomy): domain Eukaryota; kingdom Metazoa; phylum Mollusca; class Cephalopoda; order Octopoda; family Octopodidae; genus Octopus; species Octopus sinensis. The sequence continues at coordinate 82,548,320 of NC_043005.1, read as the reverse complement.
ACTCCACTGCATGGTGGGTCTTACCATTTAAACTTCGTTTTCATGAAATACAAGGTAAAGTCACCCTGGCAAACTGTAGCCTATTCACAAAGGTAGACGACAGTAAACTTTGAAATAATAACTGCAAATTAATGGAACTGTTTTATCTTTAAAACTGTTTTATCTTCAATTGTATTAAAGAAATAACATATATACACGTATTACTAATAATTTTGGAGATAGATTAATCAATTAAAACGTAGAATATAGGATATTGACTCGATGAGGTATTAGACATAAAATATTTATTTTATCATTAATATTTTTCTTGTTTACTTGTTTAAGTCATTAGACTGCGGTCATACTAGGGCACCGCTTTGAAGAGTTTTTAGCAGAACGAATCCACTCCAGTACCAGCCTGGTACTTATAAGGTACTTAGAATAAGTACCAGCCTGGTACTTATTCTATCGATATCTTTTGCTGAACCGCTAAATCACGGAGACATAAACAAACCAACACCGGTTGTCAAGCAGTGGTGGGGGACAAAAACATGCGCTCGCGCACACACATACACGTAACTAGTTTCTTTCAGTTTTGGTCTACCAAATTCACTCACAATGCTTTGGATGGCTCGAAGCTATAGTAAAAGATACTTGCCTAAGGTACCACGTAGTGGGACTGGACCCGGAACCAATTGGGAGAGGAGCACGCTTCTTACTACACTGTCACACCTGCACCTATACACCGGTATACACATCGTTTAGGGAAAGAGAGTGGGGGGGGGGGAGATATAGAAGGAGTTTATATAAACGATAGAGAGTGAATGTGCATGCTAAGGTTGGTGAGGAACAGAGGATGAGGAGTAGAGAGAAGGAATGACAAATTGTTTATGAGAGGTGTGATACAATTGAGAATTATGGCAAATACTCTCTGTAGACAAAATACAACGATTAGTAGCATTTTGTGGGAACGTGATTAAGAATGAATATTCAACCTATAGAGGACCTTTAGAAGCACAACTAGCTTCACAGTTTCTCCGTAGATTTTCGAATCTTATTAGATTATCATCAGAGGCGTCAACATCAAGTTGACGTCCTCGCAAAAGAAATGGAACGCCATCCAGTGTAGCATGGCCACCGACGAGTTAGAGCGCCGTCTAGCATGTTTCCGCTCAGCCTCAGAGCCTAACAGTGGAGCTTGGTTCAATGCAGTGCCATCACTCCTAACTGGCACTGAACTCGATGGCGACTGCCTGCGTATCGGCGATTCTTTCGGTCTCCATCCACTGTCATGCTGTCATAATGCTGGCCGCCTACCTCATCATGCCGCTGTTAATGAGATCATAAAGCATGGCCTAGAGCTTCCCAACTCGAGCCAGCGGGGCGAGACCGAGTGAGCGGTAGAAGGCTGGACGGTATGACAACTTGCCGCTCCGTGACGGTAAGCTATTCAGCCGGGATGCCACATGCTGTGACACCTTCTCTGGCGGTAACTTGGTGTTGTCAACTACCAGACCAGGCTCTGCTGCTCCTCAGGCTGCAAAAAAAAATAGCTGTTAACATATCGGTCGCTCTCGAACTGGTTTATGGTCGAGCCTGCAACAGTTGAGAACACCGGCGTCCTTTGTCCCTGGACCATGTTCCTGCTCACCGTTATCGGGGAAAAGACTGCTGCTCGCAAGTCCAAGCCCTTCCAATCACAGTGGCTGTTTCAGCGCATCCCCACGCCATCCTCCGCGGCAACACAGGTTTCCATTTTGTCTGCTGGTGCTGCCATGAGAAATATTTCTATATTGTGAGAGGCAAAATTCTCCTTATTTGAGTAACTCAACGATAAACTGGCTAAACAATCTCCTAAACTGCTGCTATGCATTTCCTTATCATGCACGTCTTTTGTTTCATTGAAATTCATTGTAACGTAACAGATATTTTTCTTTTAAAAATTAGCATTCATTATGCATCAATAAAAATTACTTTATGATTATTGTACTTATGCTCATATTTCCTTATATAACCTATATAAGCAAAAGTACACTTCCAAAGTTACCTGTCATGGGATAGGCAACACTGTAATGTATTGATGATATACAATTATAATATCGATTTGACTTAGACATGACTCCGTATCCTTACAGGCATCAGTCAAACGGGCGTTTGACACCTGAATAATTTTCTGTTTCTATAACTTATAGTTATTATTAACAGATAGAATATTAAATGAAAGTAAATTAATAATATCTAGAAAAGAAAACAAATAATATATATCACTGTGTCAACATTCGAATATTTGATAATAATTTATCACGTTGGCTTAAGGCCACCTATTTGCAGATGAAAATATTTGCCAAATAATTACAATATTGTAGTACATAATGGTTTCAAAATTTGGCACATGTGCAGTAGTCTTAGGCGAATGCACTAACCTCGGGTTTTGACTGGTTTCTTATTTTATCGAAAGTGTGAGCATGAAAGGCAAAGTTGTTCTCGGCAGTATTTGAACTCAGAAGTTAGAATTGGAAAATTGTGTTAAAGCATTTTGTCCAACCCGATAACGATTCTACCAGCTCGCCGACTTATATTAGTCTCAAATTTAGGGAAGATTCCAGCAACTTTAACAAAGAAATTGATTACATCGACCCCAGTGCTTAAATAATGTTTATTTTATTGACACCGAAGACTTCAAAGACAGTGTCGAACTACCAGTGCACTACATTCACATTATTATATATATCAATAGCGGATGTTATAATATAATGAAACACGTACATCGACGGCCAGTGAATTCTGAGTTTAAATATCAATTCCTTAATTATAGCGGGAATTTCTCATTAAAAGAGAATCATAGCAGGTATAGAAGTCACCAATTTACAATGAAGTGGTTCTGATTCAACTCTTACGCTACAACTCATATCTCAAGTGAATTCTAGTATGGCTCTTGGCCGATCAATGCATTGTTAGTGAATTTGCTGAACTGGATGTAAAGTGCGTGGGAGCCTGGTATATATATATATATCAGAAATAAAGGAAAGGAAAGGAAAGAGACACAGGAAAATTATCTAGTTCACATCACTTTACTCCTCCGCAATGACCTTTAATGTAGGCAAATATTTCTTGTCACTTATAGATGGATATTTTCCATTACATCACAAATATAGTAAACTCTTTAATAGGCATAACCTAAACATTAGCTTTAGTTCCACTCCCAACTTTAAAAGCGTAATTACGCGCAATACAACACAAAAACACGAAGCCAGCTATTCCTGCAGGGATAAAGACTTGTGCCGACTAAATGGAGCCTGTATTATCAAGGCCATTATATATTCAGCCACGAAAAATGGTGCCTGTACATCAATATGAAGCAGCGTAAGGAATGGCTTAGCCCGGTAAATAAGCGACACCGCGCGTGAAACAAGATCTTCATCCGCGTAAAACGATGTTGTGCGTATGGTGGGACTGGGAAGGGATTATCCATTACGAATTGCTTGAACGGAACCAAACGGTCAACGCAGAACTCTATGTTCAACAGATGGAACCATTCAACACGGCTATTCAAGAGAAAAGACTTAATCGGCAGCATGGAGTTCTGCTGCACGACAACGCCCGCCCACATATCGCCAGTATGACCATGGAAGTCATTCAAACGCATGTTTGGAAATTGCTGCTACATCCACTGTACTCTCCTGATTTGATACCGATGGATTTCCGTCTTATTCAATTTCTTTCATTGTTATGCGTGGAGTTTCATTCAATACTGATGCAGAATTGAGAGCTTGCTTGGATCAATTTTTCGTGCCGAAATCGGGTGATTTCTACGGACGGGGTATTGAAAATCTTGTAGAAGTTTGGGAAGAAGTTGTAAACAAGGGTAAATGCATTATTAATTAATTTAATCCTTTTAAAAAGTTTAAATTAAAACAAAGACGGCGGGAACTTAGTTGCCAACCTAATATATATCGATAAAACTTTGATAACTTTGTTAGATTTCGGCCAGTATAGGCCCAGTTCATGTCTAACTTAATAGCACCACAAGGCGAACTCTTTTAGTCACATATGGGGTACCATGGCCCACTCTAGCAAAAAGTTATTATTGTTGGAGACATATCCAGGTGTAGGAGGTTGGTCCAGGAATTTTTGAAGAAATTTGTCCAGTAAACACTTGAATTTTATGGGATCCGTTTCTGTTTTGACGTATTTCGACTTATTAAAGAGAGCTGGACCAATTGAAGTAAAGTAATTGTGACGTAATGTTGATATGTGCACCGAGTTCGATTTTTGTAGTTGGCGGATAGCACGGGGGCCAAGTCTTGGAAAGATTTTAAAATGGATGCCAACATCATTTATAAAATATTGATGGAATATTTTCCTCATAACACAAAGGATGTAGCGCTCCCGGCGACGTTGGAAAGAGTAGAGATTGAGTTTTTTTTAGTCGACTTCAATAATCAATGCCTCTCATGCCGTCTATCTTTCTTGTTATTGACCTCTGGAGTGCTTCTACTTTCACAATGTGTTGCTTCGTATGGGGGGACCACAGTGGACAGCAGTATTCAAGGTGGGGTCGGGCAAAAGCATATATACATATATATGTATACACTTATATACATATACGTATATATGCATACATAATACATACTTATGTATGTCTGTACTGATAGATAGTCTTAGAATTATATTTCGTTTTAAAAAGGAGGCAATGATTTTCCTAGTCTACTTAAAAAAATATAACCACTTTGTCATTTTTTTCTGCTGTTTGATATAGATAGATTTTCAACGATTTTGTAATGGCATCCGTTCATTCAATAAATAAATCTTGTCTAGACTTAATAATATTCTGTCGATTATCATTCTGTTGGCGCTTTGTATTGGCGTTAATGTCTGAGCTTTGAGCTCATTCAATAACCATCATCTTTCTGTATTTCATTTAGTCACAATATTTTCTCGTCTTTTTGTCGGCTACCAATATTTACCTGAACTAAGTATACTAATCCGATTTGCATTTATTTCGTCGTATCTTGTTTATCAAAATATTTTTGTCACAAAACGTTGATAATAAGCGACAGCTTATTTGTGTAGTTATGAAACTTGGTTGTGAAACCAAGTGCTCGCGTGTTGAGTTGCACTGCTTGGCATCCTATGTAAGTGTATTCTGCTGACCAATGCCTCGCACGTGAATCGTGTAGGAAACTATTCTATTCATATATACATATATATACACATATGTCTTGGGCCCGCTTCTCTTTATAATTTACATAAACGACCTTTCCAGTGTCGTACATTACTGCAAAGTGAAAATTTTTGGTGATAACACTAAGCTCCAGCAAATCATCAATGAAGAAGAAGACCGAACTCAACTCCAGTCTGTTCTATATGCAGTGAGTCAATGGGCAGACAGAAACAAAATGAAACTGAACGAGGGAAAATTTGAGCTGATGCATTTTGGAAGAAATACCACACTAAAACAGCCATACTCTCTTCCTTCAGTGGAACCGCTCACAGCCTCTAACAATATCAGAGACCTGGGCGTAATTGTTGATGACGATCTCAGTTGGAGTGCCCACATCAACAATAAGGTCGATATAGCTTGTAGCATGAGCTCCTGGATCTTAAGAACCTTCCGGTCCAGACAACAAGGTGTCATCGTTCCACTTTTCTCCTCCTTTGTACGGCCACACCTCGAATACTGCTGCCCACTGTGGTCTCCCCATACAAGACAAAACATCTCGAGGATTGAATCACCCCAGAGAGCACTCACTAAACGAATTGAAGGCATGGTTGATCTCGATTATTGGGACCGCCTTAAAGCCTTGAAACACTACTCTCACCAGCGCCGCCGCGAGCGGTACATCATTTGTACGATGGGGAGAATATACCGCCAACTTTGCTCAAACGACCTGAACATTTGCTTCAAGGTTCATCCAAGACTGGGACCATGGGTCATACGTCCCCTGCCCAATTCAGGATCACATCATATAGGTACACTGCGACATAATGTCTTTTCCTCAACAGGCCCTGCCCTGTTTAACATTGTCACCGAAAGAGATCAAAGAGGAAAAAGAATCCCATCTACTTTAAACGGAGCTAGATTTCTTCAAGGAATACCGGATAAGCCACCCATAATTACAACTCACCCAACAAGAACTCACTACTTGAATGGACCATAAACAAAACTTGACTTAAACAGGACTTCGATAATCCTATCAGGTGGTGCTAATCTTTGTTGGGAACATATCTAAGTTTATATATATATATAAAGTGGTTAGGGCAGCGGACTCGCGGTCATAGGATCGCAGTTTCGATTCCCAGACCGGGCGTTGTGAGTGTTTATTGAGCGAAAACACCTAAAGCTCCACGAAGCTCCGGCA